>NW_011888887.1:4002832-4016453 GCF_000151845.1 Pteropus vampyrus | reverse complement strand
AGTCATGAAGAAACTAGCTTTTTTCCTAATACTGCTGTTTGTACCAGTAGAAACATGTACTGAAATAATTTCTTCTTTTCTGCTAGATTAGAGAAAGGGTTTAATCTTTTTTTTCTCTCTTTCGGAGAAGGTTCTGTTGTTCTTTTCCTCAAAGTGAACATATATCTGAAAACAGTTCTAGTGCATTTCTGCTGGAAGAAGCAAGAAGTTATTAACAGCAGCACTTGAGGCCACTGTGAGAGTCCATTACCCCAGAAACAGATTAAGGCAAGTTTGCAGAAATGCATTCTCCCAGCATTATCATTCTTACCTGAAAGAACATGGCTCCTATTTAGCAGAAGACAGATGTTCTTATCTCATTTCACTGATGAACTAAAATGAAATAAATAAAAAGTCCACTTACTGAGAATTTCCTTTGTTCCTTTAATTTCGAATCATATATTTTGGATGGGGTTATTTTTTTCCCCATCCTGGCCACCGTGGCCACCTCCTCTGAGGTTCTTAATGGTACCTGCCTAGGATTGTGGCTCTGAAATATCTAGGGTGGGTTTAGTCCCAGACACAATGGAACTTATCAGAAGAAGACTGAAGGGAAAGGCTAAGCCTGAACCTTGGTGGCTTGTGAAGAAATCTGCATAAACTCCAGGTACTCATCCCACAGCTGTTCTGAGACACAGAACTTAACTAGCGTCTCTTCCAACCAGACCCCTAACTAGTAACAAAATTGTCTAAGTAGAAACCTATTTGCGATGTTCCTCTCTACTTCCTTTTCTTTTTCTGTCACTCTCTATTACTGCAGTGCTCCAAAGGCAAAAGATCAAGTTCAGCTCTGCCCAGGTTAACACTTAAAAGAGTGCTTAGACAACAAATGAACAAGACAAACAGAGACTCATGGACACACACAACAGTTTAGGGGTTACCAGAGGGAAAGGGGGAGGGGAGAGATAAATAAGAGTAAAGGAAGTCAAATAAATGGTGACAGAAGCAAATTTAACTTTGGGTGGTGACCACGCAATGCAATATATTTGTGATGTATTATTGAATTATACAATTGAAACTTGTATAATTTTATTAACCAATGTCACCCCAATCAATTTCATTTAAAAAATGCAGTCAGTAAAACTATGTATATATAAAAAAGGAGGGCTTAGGGAGGACTAAATACAGTTCAAGTTTAACCTTGCCTCATTTCCAAAAGATACACAGTTCTCAGGAAGTTCATTTCCAATAGTAGCATCAGAGAGTTCTTCCACTTAATAGATTGGGGAAAAAAATCATGAAGTAAGACTAGAAGGTAGGTTTGTCAAGCTTAATAAGAAAACTACAGGAGGACAGCCCCTTGCAGACTCTATCCTGTCCACATTATACCTCAGGCATCAGATGTGAGAAGGGACAGCCTGTCATATGCAATGAATATTAGGATTTGAGATCAAGAGAGTGGTCAAACTTCCTTGTCCTTAGTGGTTCTCAAATCTGGCTGCACATCTATCTCATGCCTGAGCTTTCCGCCAGAAATTCTGATCGGGTATTACTGACAGCAGTCAGGGGAACTGTGTCTCCACAGGGTTCTGCTGTGTAGCCTGAGCTGAGCACTGCAGCTGTAGCTACCTAAGGACTCTCCCGGGTTGGGACCAGCATGATGCCATCTTTCTGGTTAAAAGGATGGATTGGACAAGCCAGGTAATTTATCACCCTCTGTACTGTATAGCACCTTCCTGAGTGCAATACGCTCTTCCATCACAGCCCTGCAGGGTAGGCAAGATAGGATATTTATCTCCATTTTACAGATGAAGAAACTGAAGATCTGAGAGACTTGCCAAAGGTCAGATGCACATTAATTCAGAGGCAGATCCAGAACTCCAAACAAAGCCTCTAAGGCCACTTTAGTTCTCACTACAGCATTGCAGCTTCTTCCAGCCTTGGTGCTGGCAACATTTTGCTTCCAAGAACCAAAAGAAAAAGCAAGAAACCCAGACTATGGATAAAAAAAACACAATCCCTTGATTTTATTGGTAAGGAAATTGAAGCACGGTGACTTGGCCAAGGTTATATAGCCCGTTAGTGGCAAGAAAGATAAACAACAGTGGGGTTCTAGTTATTGTAGACCAAAAGCAGAGCAATAAGTAGAGAAACTATATATCTCCGGCTTGGGGTTTCGATGGAAGTTGAAGTGATTACCGCACAGAGAGCTTGGAAGGTTGCTCACTGCATTGGGAAATGGACCGTGGCAAGGGGCAGCCACACAAATCACTGAGGTCACCTTGCATGGTCTTTATAAGTGTGCCAGCCAGTCTGTGGCCTGTGTGTGTTGATTAGTTGCCAAAGGGAATACTCAAGCAAGCAGGAGCCTATATACATTTGGCAAAGCTGAAGAACAAAAAACCTCCCTGGAAAGTGTTAGCATAATTATATAGCCAGTCTGTTCCTTACCTGAAGGTAAATGCAAGCTCCAAAATCCATGACAATTGTGATGATCATTGATGATACAGAAGTGTGCAGGGGAGAGGTCCCCCTCTCTCATTCTGTTTAATTTCTCCCACCCTCTAACAAAGCTAGAGATTAATCCAATGCCTATAAAACCAAAGCAAACTTCAAATCCATGTCAGGGCCTGCTGGAGAAAATGATTTACAAACTGCCAGCAGAACATTGGTGTAAACAAGATAATGCACATTAATTCCCAGCAAGTCAATTAGCATTCAGTTATTCTGAACAGGGCCTGACCTTGATGCTTGAGGGTCTGAACAGAATACAATCTGTACCTTAAAGGAAAATGTCACCTCTTCACTCAAATTGACAGATCTCTAGGGTTCAAGGCTCAAGACACACGGAGGCACAAAACCAGTCTCAACACAACTCTTGTATTTCAGAGCTGATGTCTTTTTGCCTTTGAGCCCACAAACACTTTGATGACTCTCACCTTTGATCTAGATTTCTAAGTGATCTGTGTTATGCCACATTTCAGAAGCATCTTTCACTTCAAGACCTCTGAAGATTCAAAGGTCTCAAAATGAAGAATTGCACACAGTTCTTCCAACAGTTCTGTAATTGCTAATTCTAAGAAGAGGTTGTAATTGTAATTGCCGCACTTGTTATCTCTGCTTTCTGGGGATTCTTTTCCTTGAATTTTGGGAAATGATCAACTAGAGTAACTCACAATGCTTTTCTGCTCCAGGGCCGTGACTTAGACAACCTGAGAAGGTGTGTGACTCACTTGGGTCCACTGGAGCAGAGCTTTTCAAACCTTAATACACATGAGTCTCCTGGGACCTCGTAAAGGGAGTCTCTGATTCAGTAGGTCTGGACTGAACCTGAAATTCCTCATGGCCGATAAGCTCCCAAGCGATACTGATGCTGCAGGTCCAAGGACCACACTGTATGGCCCAGAGTGGGGTGCTCCAGAGTAACTGTCTCAGGTGCTTCTCCCCAGGAACAAGTAGTTCTTTAAAAAGTGGGCCTCCCATGATTTCAAAACTGTGCTATTTGTAACAGGATGTGACACTAAACACTATTCCAGATAAAGGGCCTCATACTTGTCTGATTCAGGCACCTTAGACCTATGGCTTGAGAAGAACCCCTCTAATACCAACCCTTTTGTGCCCAGGGGACCTGCTTTTGAGATGAGTATTTGGGTTTTGTTGTTTGTTCATTTTTTTGTTTTGTAGAGTTCATAGTTGTCCACACTAGGTTAATTTGATGGAGATGAATCAAATTCTTGCAGTGTTAATGGTCCTTGCTTCTCTTAGATTATCAGTTGATATGGAAAACTCTGATAAAAACAGCAGACGTGATAAAATTTCTTCCCTCAGAGGTTGCAGGATCAACTGTCTTGGTCCTCAGTTCAGGCAAAAGTAAATTTTTCATTAGGTACAGCAATTGGCTGCCAGGGAGAAATCTGATTGCTACCAAAGCAACTTTCTCCATGGAGTCTTTCTCTAGTGTACTTAACAGGCATTGTCCAGGCAGCACTTTGCCTCATCCCCAGCCTCTCCTTCCCCAACACACACACACACACACACACACACACACACACACACACCACTTCCTAGCCAATTTTCCTGGAATAATTCGGAAGGCTCTGTGTTCCCATCTGTCTATACTATCTACTCCTTATCCTTCATTCCAGGTTTCCAGGCCAATAATAATATAACAAATAATAATAATAATAATGATAATAATAACCACTGTTTAAACCCTCATTACAACCTTTTGAGATAAGTACTATTATTATTCTCATTTTATAGATGAGGACTCTAAGGCATAGAGAAGATAAGCAATTTGTCCAAGGTTGCACAGCTAATAATCAGGGATACAAACAGATAGTCTGGCATCAGAGTCCCTGATCTTAACTATTACATGATATTTGTTAATACCCTTTTAATCATTTTGCGAGAGAGAGGGGGGGAGGGAGAGAGAGAGAGAGAGAGAGAGAGAGGTTTTATTATCCTCTTTATTTTTTACAGTGGATGGCTCATTAAAACCAGAGCCAAAATAATTAGCAACCAAATAAATTAGTTTCCTTTCCAAGAGAGTGTTTTCAAACACTCCCCTGAGGTGAGGGAAAATATTTGCATTCTGTCCCTATTGGTGAGGTGTGTGCAATGAAGTGCATTCCCCTAGAATGGATTGGATCCTTCTAAGGAAGCAAATAAGAAGAAAAAAAAAAAATACAGCTGTTTCCACAGTGAAATATATTGACTCTTCTTACCCCCATACCTTTTAATAAGTTCTATCCTCAATTCGGGCATTCAGGTCCTACTGCCTATGTCAAGCTTTGTTCATTACACCAGCCCCAGTTCATTTTCATGTTTTTAACAACTGTGGCTAGTATTATTAGAATCTCACAGTATGTCTTTTGAGTATATACATCATAAATTTTCCTTTGCTTCACATATATTATTTTCGTCTCTTCCACTTGATTCTAAGTATTTTGGTTTAAATAATTATTCCTGGAATACTGCCTAATAATTTTGGCTCTTTGTATATATTGAGTAATGGATATGTTCATGATTATTAGGCAAATACTGCCACTTTCCTTCCTTAACTCAGGGTAACACAGCTATGTGTGATGAGCTTAAGTGGTTAGTGCATCTATTTAGCTGAGTCTGCACAGGCTAAGTCAGAGGCCCTTCTCTATGCAGCCTAGATACCTGTACCATGACAGAATTACCCACAACACCACAAAGCCCAATTAACCATCTCAAATTAATTCACGATGGTCATGGGAATATTAGACAAATGATGTAGGCTAGACCAGAGCAAATTTAGGAACTGCAGTCCTGAGAAAACAAACTCAGAGTTCAGGCTTTGTAGGTAAAAACTCAGAAGGGTCATTTTTGTAAAGGAATATCAATATTCATTTTTAAAGTTTGATGCAGACACTGAGGAAATCTACCCCATTAAGTTGGCTAAAGGCCAGTGGGAGAAATCCCAAGAAAAGCATTGCTAAATCCCATAGTTTCTACATTAGTAATTCACTAATGGGTCTCTGGATTGCATGAAGGACCAGGTGTTTAAAAGACAAAGTTAAATTTGTGCATTCATATCATGGTCCAAGCTAAAAAGATACTGGGAAATGATCATTATAAGACCCATTTTTGGACGCTCTATGGAAAATAAGATCCAGGGTAATGTTTAGAACATGTTTGACCATGCTAACGTACTTTTCTCTGACAGAATGGTACATCCTGAAAATCAGTAGAGATAATGTATCTTAACATTACTGAGACTTTGTTGCTGTCTTCTATGGCATACTCATCAATAAACTGGGTAAATGTGGCCTAAATTATACACCTGTGGTCTGGGCAAACAGATAACCTGGAAGCAACTCAAGGTTATTATCAACAGGTCAACCTGGGAGTTCCACTAAGTGATGAAAGTATATAGGCAACATATTATTGGATACAGTGTTTTGTCATTTACTTTGTTTTACATTTACAAATATCGACATCAGAATATTATTTGGTTTTCCTACACACCAAGTCGTGGGAGCAAACTTATCCATTTCAAGAAAGTCACTTCTCCCCACCACTCACAAGAGATTCTCTGGAGGGATTTAAAATAAAATAAGTTTTATAAGTTGTAAAAAGGAGGTTAGGTGAAACTTCAAATGAAAAATTGAGATGATAGATTAAGCTACATCTTGCAATTTTAACCTTTTGACTGTCAGTTTTTTGAGAAACACCAATAAAAATCCATTACCATATTCATATATGTCTAAACTCTTAATGTTTATAAACAGATCAAGCTAAGAAGTGAACTATGAAGCAGGCCATACATCTCCCTGGGACACCAGAATCCCAGTGTGACACTTAGGCTTCCAGAAGACTACAAGTAACCCCATCATCAGTACAGAAATACCACTTGTTTATAAGGCAGGCAGCCTGAGTTGTTAAACTCAAGAGCCTCTGGAGTCTATGGTCTTTGGTGAAAACTGAGATTGATAAATTCTCCCTTCTGACCACTGCCTTCCACTTCTGTGTCTCTCTCACCTCTTTACTCACTGCCCTCACCATCTCTCTAGGTGCTCAGGCCATCAGTCTGGTTCTGGCTTTAACTTGCATTCTTCTTCATCTTGTTCACTAACGTTAACATTTTTAATACTTATCTCACTATAGTGCCAGAAGCCCCTGCTTCTTTTTCATTGGGATGTGGTAAGGATCAAAGTTCATTTATGTGAAAGTAATTCAAAAATTTTAAAGTTCTGTATGGACATTATTTTTATTTTTGCTATTATTTCTGGCACTGATGATAATACCTGGCATATGGCAGATACTCATTAAACATGTGTTGAATTAACAAATAAACACATGGAGATACATTCTATCCTACACATCAAAATCAGGTCAATCTTCCTAAAATTCAGTCCTTAAAACAAACAAACAAACAAAAAGTTGACTTTAATTAAGTGCTTTGCTTACAACTGTTATATGAAGGATCTTCACATGGATTATCTAATGTAATCATCAAAATAATTCTCCACAGTTGGAAACATTAGTATCATTACTTTACATATAAAAAATTGAGGCAGAATGAGAAGCTCTAGAGCACATAATTAGAAGAGATAGAGCCAGGATTGAAACCCAAGCAGTCTGACTCTACAGCCAATGCTTTAACCACTATGTTCTACTGCCCACTTGATAAACAAACAAACAAAAAAAGGTATTTAATGAATTCTCCTATCTACAGAACAAAGCTCAGTCTTCAATCTTCTATGTAATTCCTTCCAGCATATTATGCAAACCTATAATTCTAAAATTTTTTCTCTTAATTTTACACATTTTAGGATAGTGGCTTTTGATCTTGGTTGCACAATTAGATTTATGTGGGAAGGTTTCAAAAATCCTGATGTCCAGGCTGTCCTTCAGAAAAATTTCATCAGTCTCTTCAATATACGGTGTTGGGAAAACTGGATACTCACATACAAAAGAATGAAATTGGACCCTTATCTTACAATATACATAAAAATCAATTCAAAATGTATTAAAAATTTAAACATAAGAGTTATAACTACAGAGGTAGTGAAAGTGGGCATCCTTGTCTTGTTCCTGATCTTGAGGAAAAGGCTTTTAGCCTTTCCCCACTGAGTATAATGTTAGCTGGTAGATTTGTCATATATGGTCTTTATTGAGGTATGTTCCCTTTATTCCTACTTTGCCGAGAGTTTTTATCATACATGGATGCTGGATTTGTCGAATGCTTTTTCTGCATCTATTGATATGATCATATCATATCTGTTTTTATCTTTCAGTTTATTAAGATGGTATATCACATTAATTGATTTGTAGATATTAAACCAAACTTGCACCCCAGAAATAAATCCAGTTTGAACACGGTGTATAATATTTTTAATGTATTGCTGAATTTCGTTTGTTAATATTTTGTTGAGAATTTTTGCAACAATGTTCATCAGGGATATTGGTCTATAGTTTTCTTTTTTTGTACTGTCTTTGTCTGGTTTTGGAATCAGGGTAATGGTGGCTTCGTAAAAAGAGTTAAGAAGTCTCCCCTCCTCTTGAATTTTTTGGGATAGTTTGAGAAGAATAGGTATAATCCTTCTTTGAATGTTTGGTAAAATTCACCCATGAAGCCACCTAGTCCAGGACTTTTTGTTTTGGGAGGTTTTTGATCACTGATTCCATTTCGTTGGTGGTAATCAGTCAGGTCAGATTTTCTGATTCTTCTTGACTCAGTCATGAGAGATTCTGTTTCTAGGAATGTATCCATTTCTTCTAGATTTCAAATTTGTTGGCATGTAATTGCTTGTAATATTTTCTTATAATCCTTTATGTTTCTGTGGAGTTCATAGTTACTTCTCCTCTTTCATTTCTGATTTTACTTATTTGGGTCCTCTTTTTTTTTTTTTTTTTTTTTTTTGATGAATCTGGTTAAAGGTTTACCAATTTTATTTATCCTTTCAAAGAACCAGCTCTTGGTTTCATTTATCTTTTGTATTGTTTTCTTAGACTCTATTTTGTTTATTTCCACTATGATCCTTATTTTCTTCCTTCTACTCACTTTGGGTTTTGTTTGCTGTTCTTTTTCTAGTTCTTTTAAGTGTAAGTTTATATTCTTTATTTGAGTTTTTTCTTGTTTCTTGCCGTAGGCCTGTATTGCTATGAATTTCCCTCTTGGGACTGCTTTCGCTGTGTCCCATAGATTTTGAATCCTTGTGTTTTCCTTTTCATTTGCCTCTAGATATCTTTTGATTTCTTCCTGGATCTCACTGTTAACCCATTCACTGTTAGTAGCATGTTGTTTAGCCTCTAAGTGTTTGTATATTTTCCAGGTTTTTTTTTTTTCTTATAGGTGACTTCCAGTTTCATCCTATTGTGGTTGGAGATATGATATGATTTCAGTCTTCTTAAATTTATTAAGACTTGTTTTGTGGCCTAACATGTGGTCTCTTTGGAAAACGTTCCATGGGTACTTGAGAAGAATGTATATTCTTCTGCTTTAGTGTGAAATGTTCTAAAAATATTATTAAATCTACCTGGTCTAGTTTGTCATTTAAGGCTGCTGTTTCCTTATTGATTTCTGTCTGGAAGATCTGTCCAATGATGTCAATGGGATGTTCAAGTTTCCTATTATGAGTATATTACTGTCAATCTCTTCCTTTATATCGCTTTATATATGTAGGTGTTCTTATGTTGGGTACAAATAATCTGGAAAATTATATAGAACCATAAAAGACCCCAAATAGCCAAGGCAATCTTAAGAAAGAAGAACAAAGTTGGAGGTATCACAATACCTGATATCAAACTATACTACAAGGCTGTAGTAATCAAAACAGCATGGTACTGGCATAAAACTGACACATAGATCAATGGAACAGAATAGGAAACCCAGAAATAAATCCATGCCTATATGGTCATTTAATCTATGATAAAGGAAGCAATACAGTCTCTTCAACAAATAGTGCTGGGAAAACTGGACAGCTACATGCAAAAAAAAGAAACTGGACCACATTCTTACACCATATACAAGAATAACCTCAAAATGAATTAAAGACGTAAATGTAAGACCTGAAACCACAAAACTTCTAGAAGAAAACAGGCGGTATTGCTATTAGTAATTTTTTTCTGCTATATCTCCTCAAACAAAGGAAACAAAAGAAAAAATAAACAAATCAAAATCAAAATCACAGTGAGATATCTCTTTACATCTGTTTTCAAAAAGTAAAAATTAACAAGTGTTGGTGAGGATGTGGAGAAATTGGAACACTGTTGGTGGGACTGTAAGTTAGTATAGCCACTATGGAAAACAGTATGGAGGGTCCTCGAAAAACTAAAAATAGAAATACCACATGATCCAGCAATCCCACTTCTGTGTATATATCAAAAGGAAATGAAAACAGGATAACAAAGAGATATCTTTGTTATCATTGCAGCATTATTCACAATAACCAAGATATGGTAACAACCTAAGTATCCATCGGCAGATGAATAAAGAAAATGTGGTACACATATACGATAAAATATCACTGAGCTATAAAAAGAAAAAAAAATATTGCCATTTAAGACAACGTGAATGAACCTAGAGGTCATTATGATAAGTAAAATAAGCCAGACAGAGAAATAGAAATACTCCATAATCTCACTTGCATGTGGAATCTAAAAAAGCCAAACTCATAGAAACAGAGTAGAACAGTGGTTGCCAGGGGCTGGAAAATGGAGGAAATGGGAGGATGTCGGTCAAAGGTACAAACTTTCAGTAATAAGATGAATAAGCTCTGGATATCTAATGAGCAGCATGGAGACTATAGTTAATAGTGTATTCTATACTTGAAATTTGCTAAGAGAGTAGATCTTGCGTGTTCTCACCACACACACAAAAATGTAAATAGGTGATTGATAGGTTAATTAGCTTAACTGAGGGGTTCGTTTCACAATGTGTAAGTATATCAAACCTTCAAATTGTACGCCCTAAATATACACAATGTTAATTTGTCAGTCATACCTCAATAAAGCTGGAATTAAAAAAAAAAAAAAAAAACCTGTGGTCTTTACACTGAGAAAAATGCAACCCCTTGGAGGACTTTAAGCAGTGCTATGACGTGGATCAATACGCATTTTGTTAGGATGATGAGTCTGGGGTATGGAAAAAGAATTTGAGAACAAGCAAGGGTAGAAGCAGGAGACCAGTTAGGAGGCTATGACAGAGTGAAATGAAGAGATGATAACATGGGTCACCAGAACAGCCATGAGATAAAAAGAAGAGGCTAACATTAACAAGTATTTATGAGGAAGAAGCAGTAAAGGATTATTAAATGGTATTTGATCTGGTTTAATGAGAAATTGCCATGAGACATAATTTGAAGCAGTCATCTTTGTTTTGCAATTCTTGAAGTAAGTTAGCCCCAACAACTGAGTCATTAATTGCAGTTTACCTTTTTAAGCAAATAAATGAATGATATTTAGACTGAATATAAATATATCTTGCCCATTTTATCAACAAAAATAGTTGAGACTTCTCAAATTCAAGATGATGAAGTAAAGAAGAAAAGTATTATTCTCTTTCAAATGCAAAGCCAAATATCACTTAAATAGAGATTTATGATCCCCCCCCTCCCACCGCCAACACACACAAACTCGAAAGGAATTTTAAGTTTTGAAAATTTGATTTTGGGCAATTAAAAATGGCTTTGACTAAAGACACCTAAACGAGTTTCTCTTTGGCAGACAAAACAAAAATAAAAGAAAACTACGGATTTACTAAATAGGTATAAAATGTATTTTACATTTCTTTCTCTCACCCAAGATCATCATACCTACTCTGTTGATTTTGAGGGCATATTAGCTTTCAAAGGTGCCATAGCGAGAGTGGCATTTATAATGCCCTCCCTAGGTTCTTGATACCTAAAGGAGTTTGAAAATAAGAATGCACTACATTTTTAAAATCAGAGTTAGAGTACTTAAATGCCATTTTTTCAATAGCACCCAGAGGTTCTGAGAATTAACCAGCTCCAAAAATATAATATGTGCTTGCTGAAGGAAAATTAAAACACAAATCAAAATTGTTGGGGGAAACATTAGTGCCCTCCAGCAGCCAAGTTGTTGCACATACTTGCTGTGCTCACAGGCCCTGCAGGCCTTAGGCCAGTAACTCAGAATCTACATTTCAACACAAGCCAGCATACAAGAGAAAGGGCAGCTGGTTACCTCCCTGCAGGGGTATCAAAATCTGTTCCATTCAAGCCCTCTCAATTTAGCAGCTCCCTGACTCCCTGCCTGAACAGAGAGGTTTAGGGACCTTTCTATTAGAGCTCTGAGAAAGTCCAATTCCATCCCCCTTTCCTCTCATACTTCCTAACATGGCAACTTTGTTGAACCAGGCAGCTGTGTTAGTTATCAGGTTGCTAGTCATATACCACAGACTATGTGCAAAGGCAGATTAAAAAAACACACAGGCTTCTGTAAATAATTTAAATTCCAAAGCTGACTAGAGAAGGAACCAAGCATAGACTCATCTTTGGAATGCACCCTGCTAATAAAGAAACACGATTGTTGTGTAATGCTCATTTTAATAAATCTTTATCCGAGTACAATACTGACATAAGCAACTTCTGATTCTCTCTCCACCCTTCACAATCACAATTATACATTTTTATTCTGAAATTCTTTTATCCATCCAGTTAATATATATTAGAGTCATACTATATACAAGGCATTTCTAAATTCCATGAGAAAATTCAAGATTAATAAGACTCAAACATTTTACTGACGGAGCTTACAATGCAGCTCAGAGGCCAAGTCCCGTGACTTCTGGAGGGAAAATAGTCTGAGTTTAAATATCAGGCCTTGTGAACCTTGGACAAGTTTGTTTTATTTCTCTGAGCTTTTTTGGTCTGTAAAATGATGATAATAATATCTATATCATATAGGGTAGGTATAAGGAGGAGGGGACTCAGAACCACAGAGCCCCAAACAGAAAATGAAAGATCAGTGTCTTCCTGGAGGTTCAACAGTTCAGTATGAGCCAAGACTAGTCTGGAAATGTGGTTTGGGACAAGACTATGCATGGCCTTGAATGACAGACTAGGAAATGTATACTGTATTTAATAGGCGATGGGGTACCCCTAATTTTTGTGTGTGTGTGTGTGTGTGTGTGTGTGTGTGTGTGTACAAGCAGGGACATAGACAGATCTGTACTTCTAAAGGGTAACTTAATATGCAACGTGATTGAGAACCTGGAAAGAAACTAGAAGCAAAGAAGACATTTAAAAGATGACTGCCAGATAAATAGAAAAACTTCAAGAACTATGTTACTGAATTGATCCAGTTTGGAATTTGAAATCTCAGTGACATGTTTTTTTAAAGAATTTAATTGTGCTTTTAACCATTAACCTTAAACATTAAATTCCCATCTCCCCAAACATCCTACTTTCCTTTAGAATCCCACTATCCATTTAGAAGAATAAGAGATGACAAAATGAGATGAGCTTGGATAGTCTCACTGTCATGCATTTTAGCAAAATCTTCTCAAGAATAGTATGGTGTTTTATTTTTTCCTTGAAAAGACTTCCCCACACACATAATTTAAACATGTACGCCCGTATTTAAGCCTCGTAAATCTTAAGTTTACATTTTGGTGAATCTGTTTTGAAACAAAGGGCCTTTTGTTTTCAAGCTTCCTGATGTGGCTGGATAGTAATCTATCAATAAACTCTCCCTCTTTAGATAGTTGTACCTCCTCAAATTTAGGGTCCTTCCACATTCTCATAGCCCTTGACCCGTGGGCCTCAGTAGGGCAACCAGAGCACTTCCTTGGGATTTGAGAAAGTTATCTAGACTCTGTGATGATGAAAGCTGCAAGGCATGAAACTAAGAAACTGTCAACAGCCACATTCTCTGCTACTCTGTATTTAAAATAATAATAAAGTTGAAATACAGATTGAAGCTGAGATGTAAAATGACCCAAAGGATTTCTGGTGCCGTTTGATTATCTGATTCCAGGTGTTGCTGGAGCACAGAAGTATCACTGCCTCATTTCAACTCTACACACGAGCACATTATTTACCCCCAAGAACCTTCCAACAAACTCCCTGTTTTGCCCAAGGTAGTTAGAAACAGTTAGAAGATTTCTGTCAGTTGCAACGGTAAGAGTTGTGACTAATAGTCCTGA
>NW_011888887.1:3955654-4001737 GCF_000151845.1 Pteropus vampyrus | reverse complement strand
CACTAAGAAATAATAGTTAACTCCTCTACAGACATTAGTCATCCACTAAGGGTAGGTTAACCAGCAGGACCACTAACTAACTACTGTATTACCGATGGGTTACTGGACTTCTCTATTCAGAAAGAATACAGGAGCCAGAAAATTGAGGTGGAGGAGGCCCACTTGGCTGCTCAAGGCATTTATTCCCAGCTTTCCCCTGAATTATCCTCGCGCTGCTTCCTGTCTTACCTCTTCACACCCTTGGGTTTGTCACTCCAGCCCCTGTTCACACGCACCTAAGGAACCCATGGCTTGCATTGGAAACAGACATCTTTCCACTGCTAACCTTGGTAAAGAAAGTAAATCATATGTGCTCATGGAATCAGACAGTTTGTCCCTTTAGTAACATTAACGAATTAACTGACAAAATTCTTTACTTGTTCACTATAGACTAAATTGTACCTTCTTTCTTCCTATCTTGCTCAAGATTATTTCCCCTCAATCTTGCCCGAAGTAGAGGTGAAAATTAAAAACCTCTCCAACACTCAATATTAAACGTTTTCTCTTTCTGCTCAGATCTCTGGAACAAAGTTTCATTCTGTTACAAGATTTCACACATTAAAGTTGTCTACATTTCTCTTTCTAAAGAAATAAAAGGGGAAAATGTAATTATAGATTCTGCCATAGCATCTGCAGGATAACATTAGCTCACTATAACTGTCAAATAAGCACCTTTACATTTCAGTAGTGGCCATAGAGATGACAGGGCAAAAAAATGTCCCTCATTCCTCTTGTCCTTTAAATAAAAACATGATTTGTTTATAGAGAGGTTATATTTTTATTAAAATAATTCATCTCTTTGTCAACTTTTCTGTGTCAAATAAAGCACTATAATTTAACAATGACAGTTCTGGCCAATCTACTTTGGATTCAAACAAACTAGTTGAATCAAAATGAATTGATAAAATAGAAATTACCTTTATTATATAGTACCACTACTTATTCTATAAGCAACTCTGATGAAAGGCTGAAACATAAATTCAGATGTTCTGTTCCTGACATTATCCATAGTTATGTTGACATGTACATCTCTATGTCTGCATCAGACAATGCATTTTAGTGTCTGAGGCAGCACAGTAGACTAAATTACTGTACTAGGTTTGGGAATATTATTTAATTTTCATGAGACTCACTTTCTCCATTTGTAATATTGGATAATATCTTACAGATTTAATATCAAGATTAGAGATTATAAATATAATCCAGAGGCATTCAATATTTAGTGAATGTCAGCTCTTGCTACATGGTATGTACCTATGTTTGTTAATACTACCTAGACACACATACATACACACATATTAAATCATCTTAAATATTAAATATTTAAATATTAAAGGACATACTCAGAGATTTGAATATGGAATTACTGACTCTGCCAAACCTCAGATAATTATTCAGGGTTATTCAAGAGATGCCACAGTGTTACCACCTTCTGCAAACAGCAGTCCTCTTAGAAAATAGTGGTAAAATTCACTGAGGCTTCAATGACTCCGGGTTGAAGACTTTGAAAGGCAAATAACAGGAGTAAGAGATACATGCCAACTTTTCTCTGCTTATCTCTAGTCAGAACTAATAGTGCTATTCATTCTGAGTGACCCTAGACCCTTCCTCACATTTGGATAATGCTTGTGCAGCCATTAAATCGGCTCTCTGAGAACAAATGGGAAAACAAATCAGCAATAGGCATTTCTTTTGTCAGTTTCTATCTGTTTCCGCTGGCACCGTCTTTCCATTATTGGTCTCCAGGAGAACATGTGATCCAGCATAAAGATAACTAATTTGAGAGTCGCAGCAGTTAACTTCACTTTTCAGTATTTCCTCCAAATTTGCTCCTAGAAGAGTACCATGGATAATGGAATGAGTTTTCCAATCAAAAAGACTTAAATTGGAATTCCAAGTGGATATCTCATGGCCTGAGTAACTTTAGACAAGTTATACAACTTTCTGAATGCCACTTTCCTCATCTGAAATATTTTCTTCCACAAAGGCTTATTCTTACAAGTTCATGTTCATGTGCATAAAGCATTGTTAACAGTTTATTTCCTATAAAATACTATTGGCATTTCCGTCTACTCTATGATACTGTGTTAGATAACTGCTGAATCTAGAAACATTTTAATCTCACAGAACAAAGGCAGGAAAAGGTACATGTTTTCAACAAGGAACAGTACCTACAAATTTGCTAATCAGAGATTGTGTTCACACAGCTATTGAAAACTCATGATTGTTGTATGTACTAAAACCGTCCATATTTAATAGAATAGGTAAAAATTCAGCAAACGTTATTCTTAGATTTTACTAATAAGAGGAATTTCTACACATCTGCTTTGCTGATCTGATATTCAAACATAGCTGATAATTTCAAAGAAGGTAGATTGTAATTAAGCATTAATTTTTCACATCCATATTATAAGGAAAGCAGTGCTTATCTTATAGGGTTGTCATAAAATTTAAATAAGATAATATTAATAAAATGGTAAATAAAATTTAAGACATTTTATAAATTGTGAGTTCTTTTACTATGAAGTTGACGATGTTTTTTCTTTGTAATACCAAAGTACCCAACTTAAAAATCTGCTAACTGTCCTTCCAAATTACATTGATAATTTATACTGCAAAATTGTAAAAACATGATTAGTTAAATAGATCACAACAATAAATATCCCTGAAATGGTAAAATGTAGCAAAACACTTTCCCATACTCCAAAGAACATTCCAGTCTAAAATATCAAAGTAAAGTTATGCAATGAACAAAAATAGCTAGATTTGTAAAAAGGAGATCAGCAGCTGATGATAAATCAAATTATTTTGTTTTGCAGTATTTATATGTGCAATGTGCTGAGCAATCACTTCTTATACAAAGTCCGAGATGCCCAACGAAATCTGCAAACAAGATTTTCTCTGCTCTGCAGAAGTTAGAAACTCTTGCACAACTGTTTGTTTTGTTTCCTTGGTCCCGAAGTTTTTCAACTTTTGGCTTGGAGGTGTAATGTGATATCTAAAATCTGCCAATTTAATCAAACACATCCCCATATCTACTGATATTATCAAGAGCAATAATTATAATTATAAAAGATTTATTACTTCGGCACATTTGAAAATGGGATGAAAGCTATCAGTCTTCTCTCAATATACATAAGCATACGCGCAATTTCACAGGCAGCCTCAGGAATTGGCCACTTACGTAGCTGAAGTTAAGCACTCTTGGTACTGAAGCAGCAGGTATGTGATTGGGAGTTCGGGAAGAACAAATGGTGAGTTCCATATATATCACCTTTATCTTTATATACCTTATGACTAACACAGTAGTCTGACAAGGTAACTGTTCTCAGTAGATGTTGGATCAATAGAAGAATGAGTGAATAATAAAGTATAAAAAAAAAAGGTAGAAAACAACAGAGGAACCCAGATTCTCTATTTTATGAAGTCAGAAATAACCAAATTCTCCCTGAAAAATATACTCATTCCCTGTAAGAAAAGCATTCTGTGAAGCTCTACTGATACTCTTAGCACTGCCATCTCACTCTGGGGGCCCGAAAGAGTTAACACGGTTTCACACAGTGACCGATTTAAAGCAAAGAAAAGAATTGTTCATAGATGTATTTCCCTCGAGACCGTAGAGTTGAGTGATATGTCGACCCTTGACTCAGGCAAAGGTGACATTCTTGTTTACTGGGCAATGACATCACAGCTATTTTCTGCAAACCGCAGAGAACCGGCATGCTCTCTGCCCACTTGAACTGTCTGACGACCCCTAGTATGTGTGCAGAGGAAGTTTCTCACTAATTCACCATCTTCTCTTTTGGGTAGAGATGTTCTCTGAGGTGATATCTTAACTACATAGGTTGCTACACCTACCTAATTGTTTGTCTGTTAATAGCAACCAGCCCAGGAATCTATGTCAGTCCTACCTATTCCCCTAATACCATTAGTATTCCAAGGAAACTCCAAATCCACAGAGAAGATGTGGACAGGCTCTTGTTTACAAATTTCTACTATGCACAGCTGTGAACGTGAGGAGAAAATACAAGACGAAGATGACTCTGGAAAGAAGAAGAGAAAGTAAAGTTTCCCCAAAGACTGGCCACCATAGTGGTCATCTCCATTCTTCACCCTGTTCCTCATTTTCAACACAAAAGCGCATCATATTTCTAACTTTCAATTCCTTTGGCTACCAGAATTTATGATGACAAACCAAACAGTAGATATAAATAAGAAGGTGTGCTGATGGAGTTGTAGGTATCATTCTACACAAGACTAGCGATATTCCTTTCATACCCTACTAAATGCCATGAGAATGGTGTCCTAAACTCTAGTAATTATAAACCACAAGCTGACAACTTTCATGATGAAATGTTAAAAGCAGAAACAACTTCTTACTCTCGTTCATTCTTCATACCCGTTTTTTTTCCTTTGCAAATATTCTGTCATTTAGTTTTCACCGGGCATTAATACCTACCCAGGTAATGGTATTTAAAATACAATAGGGCTAGAGGTGTTTGTCTTTTTCTCTCTCTGTGCCCTCCAATTTCCACCACCACTCTCACATTGCCTAACTCCAAAATGGCACCAGGCTAAGGAGATAAAGAAGTCAAAGGACTGTGTCATTTCTTAGCAATTGTCATTTTCTCTTTCATTGAAGATGCAATTTAACAGCTGAAAGTGAAAACTGAGAAGAATAGCAATTCCTTTATTCAGGACTCTGTAGAAACATAATAATATTAGGCAGCTGCCTTGAGGAGACATAGCAAACTTATTCATTGTAAGAGGCAGTACAGAAACTGTGGGGGGAAAAAATAACAAAATCTGTGTGTTCCTCCAGCCTCTCGGATTGCTATCATTTTAATGTGATAATATATCCCTCTCTCCATGTGTTTACATGCACATTCTTGTGTCGATTCAATATGGTCTAGAGGGTTAATTTTATTCCCTTTCATTTGAAAACAGAAAGAAGATCTGACTGAAAGTTTAATAATTAAGTTACTCAAACTATATTAGATATCACATCACTATTCTAACAACAACAGTTTTAAAGCTTGGATGTCACCACCAGCCTGCAGGGACAGGCTGCAAATGACCTTGGCTTGCGTCAGTCTTCAAAACATATATCCTCAGAAGGCTCCCTCAGGGTCATCAGCTTTTATTTACTAGTGTATTTGGCATAGAACATGGCTATACAACCCTGGCCAGGCTCTCAGTCTGTGAAGACAAAAGGGATTCCGTCAATAAATCTCTTCACACATAACACCTGAGGATGTCCCAACAGATAACCTGAAGAATAAGTTTCAGAAATTCAAAGACCTGCTTTCTGATTCTATAATTACAGAGCTGATGGTGAAGTCGGAAAAGGCTCCTGGGGAGCAAGCAGGAACTTAAACAAGAAGGCATGCTCCTACTTAGAAAACAATGCTGACTGCAGATATGTGACTTACACTCTGAAGATAAAAAGCACAGGCTCCTGGCTTCATATTCAGCATATTTAGAGAAACAAATTTAAAAGATACGAAACCATTCAAAGATATCCAGAGAAAGCAGACCACTCAGAAAATACTTCTCTAACTTCTCATCCAGACATATATTTTTATTAAAGAAATTTGTTATATTAAGATACTAAGTGACAGACATATAGAAATAAATCAAGCATATAGAAATAAAAGTCAAAGTCCAAAGCTCTAGAAATTCAGTGAATTTGAAAGACACATAAATAAAATACTACAATCTAAAATGCATCAAATTTGTCAAAGATTCTATAAAGTCACCTCCAACAACTGACTATATAAATTGTACTATATCCATAAAGATAGAGGACATGCTAATATGAATGATTTATGACAAAGCTTTTCTAATGAGGATAAATGAATATACCAGGCTTACAGTATCACACAACTAAAAATAGAGAATATTCTGAGAAAAGTACTAGATTTTAATCATATTTCTGATTCTACTTTAATATTTTGGCCAAGTCTTTTAATATATATGGCTCTGTTTCATTAGCCCTTAAATTTTTATGAAACATATCTAAAGTTTATTATAGTACTAAAATAATATCATATGTATTAAATGTGAGATATCATAAAATATTTCACATCTTAAACTTTTACCACATATAATTTAGTTATTTTGATGATTCAGAAGGTTAGTTATCACTGTAATGTCAAAATATAGATGAGTGGAGGTAAATAAATATAAGAATTTTGGTTCACTTTGTCACTATATTGTGGTATTAAACAACTGTATCAGTAAGGGTCCCAACAAGAAACAGATAATATTTCACATTAGGATATGCCAAAAAAAAAAAAAAAGTCAAAATGCTATTTACAAAGCTGCGAGTCAGTGTAGAAAAATCACAAGGGGTGGTGCAATAACAAGAAGAGGGAAGGGTTACAGGAAACCAAAGAATAGAGTCATGTAAAAGAGGTCACTCCCAGTCAAGGGACACATATATTCTGAAGCATGCCTATGAAATTCCCAATGGCCAAGCCAAACTGGGATCTATAGCCTTCTACGGCAGAGACCAGGTTGGAGAATGTCGAAGCGATCTGGAGTGCAATCAGAAGATAACCAACATGGCCCACCCATTTCCATCTTCACTCTTTCATTCTGGGAGCCATGTGTCCTGGCTAATTGAAACTAGTGTATGAAAAACTAGCTGAGAGGGACGGCTGTTTGTGTTATACATCACATCTTATAATGTAGCTCCTCAATCTCACAAAGTGTTTCCTAGCGAGAAACCTAACTGAACTTTCAATAGGCCATTCCACCATTTTATTAAGCCAAGCACTTCTCAGAAGTGAAACATGTTCTGAGACCTTGGTTGTGTGTCTGTGTTTTTGCACTTACTCTGTTGTAAATATGTTTCTTGTCCAGAGGTGATATCATATGGTATGGTATCATGGCAATGAAGAAAACATTCCTCAGATACATGAACGGAGGGTTGAGCTTTCCTGAAATATAAATCTACCCCTGTAAGGACAAAGCTATGTCCTCCTTATCTAGAGAGTGGTCAGATATGACTAGTATGCCATCAGTTAGCTGACCCATCCTCCCTTGCAATTGATGCCCTATCAGGAGTTCAGTGTTGGTCTCTGTTGCTGGTGGTTTGGGCAGTCAGCCATTGAGAGAAAAACCACAAGTCTGAACTCATCCATAGCTTCCATCCCTGCCACCCTAGGTATTTTGTAGTTGGACTCATTGGAACAAAAGTAGGTGGCTGGGGGAAAAGGACTGGCATCCAGGAGAAAGAACACCTTGTTCATCTCTGCAGTGGAAGTTCTCTGATGGGCATTATGTAGAACATGTTTATCTTCATATGCTGTACCTGTTCTGAGAAATCCATTCATAAACTTCTCGTACACTTAGACTGCCGTATCGCCAATTATTTAACTTTGTTATTTCAAGTCCCTGATCAGTCAGCCAGTGTTGCAGGTCTATACTTTAGGCTGTCTCTCTTGATCAATCTTGCTCAAACATCCAAGAATCCACTCCTTACTTATTTTCCATTCTTATTTTACAGTCTCCTAATTATAGAGAATGACAGTGTCATTTGCTCTTTTTTTTTTTAGGTATGTTTCTTTTTCTATTTAGCTTTTTATTTTGATATAACTTCAAAAATGCTTTAAAATTGCAAGAATAGTATAAAGAATACCAATATACCCTTTACCCAGATTCAACAAGTGTTAACCTTTTGCCTTATTTATCATTATATTTCTCTTTCTTTACATGAACATATTGTCATGGACATTTTTTTCTGAATCATTTGCCATTGAAAGAAAATTAAAACACCGTGCACTGTTACCCCAAAACACTTTAATATGTATTTTCCAATGACAAGAACATTCTCTTATATAGGCATCCTACAATTATCAAAATCAAGAAATCTAACTTGGATATAATACTGTTATATAATTCACTATCCATATTTGAAATTCGCTTCTTGTTCCAATAATGTCCTCTACAGCTATATTCCCAGATAACAAAATATGTCTGTTTATAAGTAAATTTTTCTTTATTTATTATTGTGATAAGAGCACTTATGAACTACCCTCTTAACAAATTTTGAAATGCACAATACAGTATTGTTAACTATATGCACAATGTTGTACAAATGATACTTAAAACTTATACATTTTCACTTATATCCATTAAATAGTAGCTACTCTTCATTTCCCCCTCCTTTCAGCCTTGACAACTATCATTCTACTCTCTGTTTCTACAAATTTGACTATTTTAGATATCTCATGTAAGTGGACTCATGCAGTATCTATCCTTCTGTGACTGGCTTAATTCACTTAGTATAATGTCCTCCGCATTCATCCATGCTGTCACATATGGCATGATTTCCTTATTTTTTAAGGCTGAATAATATTGTGTTGTACGTATATACCACATTTTCTTTATCCATTTATCTATCAATGGACAGTCGTTTCCATGTCTTGGTCATTGTAAATAATTTTGCAAAGGACATGGGAGTGTAGATACCTCTTTGAGATCCTCATTTCAATATATACTCAGAGGTGGGATTGCTGGATCATATGGTAGTTCTTTTTAATTTTTGTAGGAATCTCTATACTGCTTTTCATAGTGGCTACACCATGTGACATTTACCAATAGTGTAAAGGGGTTCCGATTTCTCTACATCCTCACCAACACTTATTTTAAATAAATTAATTAATTAATAATAGTTATTAAGTGTAAGGTGATATCTCATTGTGGTTTTGATGTGCATTTCCTTGATAATAAGTGATGCTGAACATCTTTTCATATACCCATTGGCCAACTTAGATGACTTCTTCAGAGAAATGCCTATTTAAGTCCTTTGTCCATCTATTAGTCAAATTACTTATTTTGTAGCTATTGAGTCATAGGAAGAGTTCCTTATATTTCTGGATATTAATCCCTTATCAGATGTTTCAAATATTTTCTTCCATTCCAATTTTTACTTTGTTGATGATTTGTTGTACAGAAGATTTTAGTTTGATGGAATTTCACTTGTCTATTTTTGCATTTGTGTTTGTGCTTTTGGTGTCATACCCATGAAAGAATTTCCTAGACCAATGTCATGAAGATTTTTCCCTATATTTTCTTCTACTTTACTGTTTCAGTCCTTATTTTTAAAGCTTTAATCATTTTTTAATGGACTTTTGTGTATGGTGTAAAAGAATGGTCCAATTTCATTCTTTTGCTTGTAGACATGCAGTTGTTTCAATATCATTAGTTGAAGAGACAATTCTTTCCCCATTATGTATTCTTGGCAACATTGTTGAAGATCAGTTGACTGTATGTGCATGAGTTTATTTCTGGGCTCTCTATTCTGCTTCATTGGTCTACAGATCTATTTTTATGCCTCCAGCTTTGTCCTTCTTTCTCAACATTGTTTTGGATATTTGGAATCTGTTGTGTTTTTATACAAATTTTAGGATGATTTGTCTGTTTCTCTAAAAAAAAAATTTCATTGAGATTTTAATACGGATTAAATTGAATCCGTAGATCACTTTGGGTAATATGGACATTTTAACTTTCAGTCTTTTAATCTGTGAACATAGGATATCATTCATTTATTTGTGTACTGTACATTTTTTCATTAATGTTTTATACTTTTCAATGTACGAGTGTTTTATCTCCTTGGTTAAGTTTATTCTTTAATTTTTTTTTTTTTGGTGATTTTGTAAATGAGATTATCTTCTTAATTTTTTTGGATAGTTTGTTATTAGTGTACAAATAGTATAAATATACAAGTGACTTTTGTGTGTTGATTTTTATATCCAGAAAATTTACTGAATTCTAACAGTTTTTATTTTTATGGAGTTTTTAGGGTTTTCTACATATATGATCATGTCATCATGTTTTCCTTTTTGATATAAATGACTTTTATTTCTTTTTTCTTGCCTAATATTTCTGGCTAGGACTTCTAGTACTATATTTAGTAAAAGTGGCTGGAGTGAGCATCTTTTCCTTCTTCCTGATTTTAGAGAAAACTTTTTAATTTTTCACTATTGAGTACAATGTTGATTATGAGATTTTCATTATGTTCAGGTAAATTCCTTCTATACTTCTTTTATTGATAGTTTTTATCATAAAAGGGTGTTGAATAATGCTTTTTCTGGATGTTTTGAAATAATCATGCAATTTTTATCCTTCGTTCTATTTTTTCCTTCATTCTATTAATATGATATATTACATTAATTGATTTGTATATGTTAAACCATACTTGTATCCTAGGATTAAATCCCACTTGGGCACAGTGTATGATCCTTTCAATGTGCTGTTGATTTGGTTTGTTAATCTTTTGTTGAGGATTTTTATATCTAGGTTTATCAAGGATATTGGCCTATGGTTTTCTTTTCTTGTAATATCTTTATCTGGCTTTGATATCAGGGTCATGCTAAGACTACTAGAACAATTACACACCAACAAATTAGATAAACTAGAAAAAATGGATTAATTCCTAGAAACATATAACCTACAAACACCTACATATGAAGAAATAGAAAACCTGAACAAACCAATAACAAGGGAGATTGAATCGATAATTGATTCCAAACAAAGAAAGACCCAGGATCAGATGGCTTCATTGATAAATGGGTAAGTTATATCACTTAAAAATAAATTAACATCAGATTATTCAGCTTGAGCAAGTAGAAACAAATATTCAAACTATTGAGAGAGTAAAATTACCAGCCAAGAATAATATACTCAGCAAAGTTATCCTTTAGATTTGATGGAGAAATAAAGACCTTTTCAGACATACAGAAGCTGAGAGAATTTATCACCATAAGATCTGCATTACAGTAAATACTGAAGGGGGTTATTCTACCTGAAATTGAAAGACAAAAGGATACATAATTATGAGTAAGATGACTAAGACACAGACAGAAGTAGAAAATAGCAACTCTTATTCAGAATGAGGTATTATACACTTAAATATAGCATAAAGGTTAAAGGAGGTAAAAACATTTAAAAAAAAATAGCCACCGCAATTTGGAAATGAAATCATAGCATAAATAGGGATAATTTGTAAAAACAAATACATAAAAGGGGAAGGAATAAAGGTCTCAATTTGCAAAGGGGAATGAAGATAAGATGCATTCAGAAGAAAAATGACTACTGTATATTTGAAACTTTCTTTTTCATAAACCTGATGGTAACCACACACGCAGAAAAAAAAAAATCTAGAACTGAGATGCATAATACATAAAGGAAACAGAGGAAAAAAATTATAGAATACCACCAAATTAAAGTAACAGACAGAAACACAAGGACAAAGAATGGAGACAGAGCTACCAGGAAACAAAAGATAAAATGGCTATAGGAAATTCTCATACATCAATAATCATCCAAAATGTAAATGGACTGAACTTGACAATAAAAAGACACAGAGTAGCAGATTGGATCAAAAAACAAAACCCAATAGTATGTTGCCTTCAAGAGACGCCTCTCAGCAGTAAGGACAAATATATACTCAAAGTAAAAGAGTGGAAAATGATAATCCAAGAAAATGGCATCCAGAGAAAAGCAGGTATAGCCCTACTTATATCTGGCAAAATAGATTTCAAGATAAAAAAGGTAACAGGAAACAAAAATGGACATTTTATAATGATAAAGGGGACAATACATCAAGAAGACATAACACTTATCAATATATATGCTCCCAATCAGGGAGCACCAAAATATATAAAGCAACTATTAACAAAACTAAAGGGAGAAACTGACAAAAACGCAATTATAGTAGGGGACCTAACTACCCCATTGACAGCTAGAAGAGATCATCCAAACAGAAAATCAATAAGGAAATATCAGCCTTAAAGAGTGACACATTAGATCAAATAAACATAATTGACGTTAATAAAGCCTTTCATCCCAGAACACCAGATTATACATTCTTCTCTAGTGCACATGGAACATTCTCAAGGATAGACCATATGTTGGTACATAAAACTAGCCTCGGCAAATTGAAGAAGACTGAAATCACACCAAGCATATTCTCCAACCACATAATGCTTTGGAATTGGAAATCAACCACAGAAAGAAATCAGGAAAAACCACAAATATGTAGAGGTTGAACAACATGCTACTAAAGAACTGCTCACTCTGAACCCCAGTGCCGATTCAGCTACACACAGCAGGCACTAGGGACTTACAGGAAGACATCGTCAGAGTGAGGGCCAACGCGAGACTAGCTATGTACAGAAGTGCCAGCAGTATCCATTGTTCTCTGTTGAGTCCTCCCCCTACGAGTGCATGGACACAGAGCCTCCATTGACGTGAAGTCATCAGACTGGATAACAGAGGTCACTCTGCCCAGAGGATTCCCTGAAACCCTGCCTCCCCCAACTCACAGCTTCTCCCAAGCCATATCCAGGTTTATCCTCAGCAAGTCAGGTGCTCCTTGCTGAGCAGCACTTAGACTCACAGTGGAGGCAGCTGGCCTCAGTTTCTGGTGTGGCCTTTTGAGGCAATTATAAGCACAGCATCTGTGGCTTGCTTGCTGAATCTTAACAGGTGGCCCTGGAGGTGCAGAGGCTTGAGCTAAATTTGGCCTGTAGCTGAGCCCCTCACAGGACTGTGCCACTGAACACCTACTTCACAAATCTACACTAATAAGACTAGGAGACTTAGGAGCTTTGCTTAGTACATAGAAACACACATGGAAAGGCAATCAAAATGGGAAGACAAAGAAACAGAAACCATATGAGAAAAAAAAAACAGAGATCCAGATATAATGAAGTCAAGTAATCTAACAGATGCAGAGTTCAAAACACTGGTTATAAAGATGTTCATAACCATTGAACTTTTGTTTAAATTCAGTGAGAACTTCAACAAAGAGATAAAAAACATAAAAATAGAAATGGAAATTATAAAAGGGAACCAGTCTGAAATAAAGAACACATTATCTGAGATGAGAAGTATATTAAACGGAATAAACAAAGGAATAAACAAAGTGAATAAAGATAAGGATCAAATGACCTATCTAGAGGACAGGAAAGCCAAGATCACTCAATCAGAATGGCAAGAGACAAGATGCCAAGACTATAAAAATAATTTAAGGAGCATATGGGATACTATTAAGGGTCCAAATATCTGTCTGATCGGCATAACTGAATAAAATCGAGATGCAGAACAGCTGTTTGAAGAAATAATGATGAAAAACTTCCCTAACTTGGTGAAGGAAATAGATGTAAAACCCCAGGAAGCTCAGGAAATTCCAAAAATCAGGGATCCAAAGAGGCCCACACCAAGACACATCATAATTAAAATGCCAACAATTAATTACAAAGAAAGACTATTAAAAGCAGCAAGAGAAAAAACAAATAATTACATATAAGGGAACATCCATAAGACTGGCAGCTGATTTCTCAAAAGAAACTATGCAGGACAGAAGGGCTTGGCAAAAAATATTCAACAGGATGAAGACCCAGGATCTATAACCAAGAATAATTTATCCAGCAAAGCTATCATTTAGAGTTGAAGGACAGATAAAGAGCTTTTCAGACAAAAATAAGGTGAAGGAATTTATCACCACCAAACCTGTATTACAGGAAATGTTGGAGAGACTTCTTTAAGAGGAAAAAACATGTATCAAAAACAGCAATAAAGAATGGTAACAACTACATTCCTATCAATCAGAACCTTAAATTGAAAAGAATTAAGTGCTCCAACTAAAAGACTAGGTGAATGGAAAGGAAAATAAGACCCTACGTGTTGCCTATAAGAGACTTCGGATTAAAAGACACAGACTAAAAGGAAGAGATGGAAAAACATATTGCTTTGATGGACCTAGAAGGTATTTAAGTCAGACGGAGAAAGATAAACACTATATGATTTCACTTATATGCAGAATCTAAGGAATAAAAAGAACAAACAAATCAAAAACAGACTCACAAATATAGTGGACAATTTGGCAATGGACAGAGGGGAGGGGAATTTGGGGGGCTAGGAGAATGAGGTGAAAGGTTAAAGAAGTACAAATTAGTAGCTGATGGATGGACACGGGGATGGGGAGCACGGAAATGAAATTAGAATGAATACATTGGCTAGGTGGAAGGTCAGGGCAGGTATGGAGCAATTGGGAGGGAACCGTTTCATGAACTATATAGATGTCTAACCAATGTACTGTATACTTGAAACTAATTAAATAAATTTTTTAAAAAAGTAAAAAAAAAAATCTTCCAAAAACATAAAAGTCCAGGACTAGACAGCTTCACTAGTGAATCCTGCCAAACATTCAAAGAAGACTTAATACCTATCCTTCTCAAACTCTTCCAAAAAACTGGAGAAGAGGCAATATTTCCTAACTCATTTTATGAGGCCAACATTACCCTGATACCAAAACCTGGCAAGGATAACACTAAAAAAGAAAACTATAGACCAATATATCTGATAAATATAGATGCAACAATCCTAAACAAAATACTAGTAAATCAAATACGACAATACATTAAAAAGATGATATATCACAATCAAGTGGGGTTCATTCCAGGGGCACAAGGATGGTTCAATATATGCAAATCAATCAATGTGATACACCACATTAACAAAATAAAGGATAAAAAATGTATGACCATATCAATAGATGCAGGAAAAAATTTGAAAAGATACATTTATTTATGATTAAAATGGGTATAAAAGAAAATTATTTCAATATAGTAAAGACCATATATAAAAGATTCTCAGCTAATATCATACTCAATACTGAAAAACTGAAAGCTTTTCTTCTAAGATCAGGAACAAGATAAGGATGCCTTCTCTCAGAACTTTTATTCAATATAGCAATGGAAGTCCAGCCAGAGCAATCAGGCAAGAAATGGAGAAAAAAGGCATCTAAATTGGTAATGAAGAAGTAAAATTGTCACTTTTTACAGATGACATGATATTCTATATAGAAAACCCTAAAGACTCCCTAAAAGACTATTAGAAATAATAAACAGATATAGTAAATTTGCAGTATACAAAATCAATGTACAAAAATTCAACGCATTCCTATAAACTAACAATGAAATTTCAGAAAAAGAAATGAAAAAAACTTCCTTTTGCAACTACAACAAAAAGAATAAAATATCGAGGAATAAACTTAATAAAGCATGCAAAGAATCTATACACTGAAAACTATAAGACATTATTAAAAGAAATTGAAGAACGCACAAAGAAATGGAAAGATATTCCATGTTCATGAATTAGAAGACTCAATATAGTAAAAATGGCCATGTTACCCAAAGCAGTATACAGATTTAATGCAATCTCCTCCAAAGTCCCAATGGCATTTTTTAACATAAGACAAAAAAATCATCATTAACATTAGACAAAAAAATCATTTATACGGAACCACAGAAGATCATAAATAGCCTAAGCAATCCTGAGGAAAAAAACAAACAAACAAAGCCAGAGGTATCACACTTACTGATTTTAAATTATATTACAAAGTGACAAAAACAGCATGGTATTGGCAGAAAAACAGACACAAAGACCAATGGAACAGAATTGAGAGCCCGGAAATAAATCCAGATATATATGAGCAAATAATTTTCAACAAAGGAGCCAAAAGCATACAATGGAGAAAAGAAAGCCTCTGCAATAAGTGGTGCTGAGAAAACTGGAAAGCTAGATGCAAAAGAATGAAACCAGACAGCTATTTGTCACCATACACAAAAATTAACTCAAAATAGATCAAAGGCCTAAATAAAGACCTGAAACAATGAAATACATAGAAGAAAACATAGTTACTAAACTTATTGACCTTAGTCTTAGAGAAGATTTTATGAATTTGACCTCAAAGGCAAGGGAAGCAAAGGCAAAAATAAATTAATGGGACAATATCAAACTAAAAAGCCTCTGCACTGCAAAAGACACTATCGACAAAACAAAAAGGCAACAAACAGAAAAATAAAAGATATTTGCAAACAAGACCTCCAGTAAGGGGTTAATATCCAAAATATTCAAAGAACTTATATAATTCAATGACAAAAAGTAAACAATCCAATTAAAAAATGGACAGAGGACCTGAACAGACATTTCTCTCAAGAAGACACATAAATGGCCAACAGATGTATGAGAAGATGTTCAACTTCACCAGCTATTAGGGAAATGCAAATCAAAACCATAATGAAATACCACTTTACACCTGTTAGAATGGTTATTATCAACAAGACAAGTAATAACAAGTATCGGAGAGATTGTGGGGAAAAAGGAACCCTCCTTCACTGCTGGTGGGAATGTAATTTCATATAGCCACTATAGAAAACAGTATGGAGTTTCCTCAAAAAAATTAAGAATAGAACAACCATATGACCTAGTAATCCTCTTCTGGATATCTATGCCCAAAATTTGAAAACATTTATCTATAAAGATATAAACACTCCAATGTTCATTGCAGCATTATTCACAGTGTACAAGACATGGAAATGACTCAAGTGTCCTTTGATAGATGAATGGATAAAGAAGATGTGGAAAAAATATGCAATGGAATATTACTTGGCTATAAGAAAAGATGAAATACTGCCACATGAGACAACATGGATAGACCTTGAGAATATCATGCTAAGTAAAGTAACTCAGATGGAAAAAGTCAAGAACCATATGATTTCACTCATATGTGGGGTTGAAAACTGAAAGCAATAAATAAACAAGACAAACAAATAAAACTCATAGACACATGAAACAGTATGGCACTTACCAGAGGGAAATGGGGGTGGGGTAAGGTAGGAAGGAGTAAAGGGGGTCAAATATATGGGGATGAAAGGAGATTTGACTTGGGGTGGTGAACACACAACACAATATACAGATGATGGTTACAGAATTGTATACTTGAAACCTATATAATTTTAATAACCAATGTCACCCCAATAAAGTTATAAAAACTTTTAACACCAACTTTTCTTAAATTTTTCCAAAAATTTTAAGAAAACACTTCCAAACTCATTTTATAAGGTCATTTACTCCTGAAGTAAATAGGGGGTTTTAGGGGTTTTTGTTTTTTTGGTTTTTGGGGTTTGGTTTTTTTTTTTTTAGAAGTCCTGGGCAATGTTGGGATCTAACCCTCTTCACCGACCACAAGGGTGGATGCTGAAGAAGACAGACATCAACTTCTGAGGCAACTGAAACACCATCTCAAGTCCAGTCATTGAAAAGCTTTAAGCAGAGGAAGACTAGTTCCCTCAGACAGAGAAGAGGCAAGAACAGGCTCCTCCCATCAAGAGAGTCATGGGGAAATTCAGAAATAAACATTTCTCAGCCTTGTTCATGCCTAATACCATTCAACTTCTCAGAGTCTCACTCCTTCTCTGCCAATCCCTATTTAATATGAGACTTGGCAGTGTTGTGTGTCTAATTAGCACGGTGATTCTTCATCTATTATAGTCAGAACCCAGACTAATTTGAAAGACACAGCAAGCAGCCCAAGGTTGACTTCACAATGAAGGGACCAAGAAATATGATATCATTCTCCTCTTTACTCTGATCGCATATAAGAACTCTCCTTTGTCAAAACCCAAACAGAAACCAGAGGGAAAGAGAAGGCTGCTGATAAAGTCCATTCGGGTCAGCCTCTTGGACAGAGAGCAAGGTAATGAAGGGTAGAAAAATTGGTCTGAGGTAGGAAACAATAGATATTCTACATAGCAGCAATACTCTACTCTAGATAATCTACATAACGTAAGGATTTTGAACAATAGCCTCAAGGAGGCTGGAGAACCAGACACAGAAATGATCGAGAACCAAGGCTTGAAATAGGAACTATAGGAACAATCCAGAATAAACTGTCACTTTGCTCTATATTCAAATTCTAGAGTGGGACTAGAGGTTTAGCATAGCTTGCTTCGTGTGCCAAATTTAGTTAAGAACAGGGCCCCTAACTGAATATCATCGGATTATACTGAATGGTAAAGAAGTAATATCCCAAATGTAAAGCAGAAGAAAAGTATGCTGGACAGCCACAGAAGCTCAATTGCCTACTTTAATCATGGAGGGATTCCCTGGAGGAAAAAAGAGCTGTCTTGAGCTGTACTCTAAGGAAGTTCTGCTGTTCACAGTGCAGCTGCTCTAAGTATACAGGCAAATGAAAATGGGCTTGTTGAGCAGCAGTTCAAAAATTTGTCAAGATGAAATTATTTGGATGTTCTCCCCACACTGAACACCCATGGCACTTCAGCTGAACCTCCTGTATGTCACTTACCACTTCTACCTTGGATTATTTCAATTTAAAAACATGTCACATTATACCAGCTCAATCACACATTCTTATAAGGCAGCATGCAGAGTAATTTGTTTTTTATATCCCCTTGCACCTAGCTTAATGCCTTAAGCACAAAGCTTAATAAATATTAATTGAACAAATAAATAAATAAATGAAAAAAAGCAACCTCGTGGGTCATCCAAAAAAAGATTGTTTGATTTAGTTTGAGAGGGAAGTACATTTTACTGTCTTCCCATCCTTCATCCCTGGTATATTAGTTATTCTTTTAAAATGAGGGCATGCTTTAGAAATAATCCAGTCTGAAAAATAAAGTGAGAGAATGCTTTAGTCCAGACTCCTGTAGCAGCTGGAGACTCTGACTGAAGTGGCCATTGCATTTTACTGTCTCCAGGGACCAAGGGAAAGTTCTTGGCACAAGCTTCCTTCTCTCTTACCACGTCTCTCTATAGTATTTTTTGAAGGAGCAAAAATAATTTAGATTTTTTTCACCTCTGCTGAGAAAATCACTTTATATGTGTTTCATATCAGTGCTTATGTGAAAAACAGTTGTTAGCTAACTTAAAAACAAGTTAGAATAGCTATAGTTTATGATTCAATTGATGACCCACCGTATCTATTTAGATTTTAAATGATCAGACTTTAAAAATAGTCTTTTAATGGGAAAAAAATCATCCTATCTCCAACCTAAATCACTCAACTGCTATAAGATCTCAAAGAAAACTTTAAAAAATAAAATAAAAAGGCAAAGAGCATGCCTATGTATACATACGAAAAAAGTTCATTGAGTTGAAAATACATTGCACTGGTTGCTTTCTACATACAGACTATAGCTGTGCCATTTAATATCTAAAAGGAAGGCTTACCTAACTAAATTTCTAAGATTCTAATATACATATATGGGCAAAAGACCTAAATAAATAATTTTAAAAGAGGAAATACAAGGCAACAGACATCTTTCCTTGTAACTGTCTATATAATAAAATTAAATTAAAACCATAACATAACTTTTTGGCTATTAAGCAAAGAATTTTTTAATTATTAAAAAAGAAGTAATTGCTAATACTGGCAAAAAATGCAATAAAAGAAGAACCCTTAGACACTTCTGGTTGGAGCAAAGATTGCAATTTGTCATAGACATCAAGCATGTTAAAATACTGACATTCTCTGACCCATCTAAGCTCACTTCGGAGAACCTACTCTAAGAAATGATTCTAAATGCCTATGATGCAGTTTGCAAGCAGACACTCCTTTTCCCAAGTCTCTCCTTGACTAAAATTTTATAATAGACAAAATTTGGTTGAAATCTCCCTACCATGCCTTTCAATGCTTTTCCGACTCCCATTCTTTTCTCTCAAGTTCCCAGTTTCTTCCATTTCTTATTCCTTTGCTGTCTCCCTCTCCCTTTCTTAAAGACATAAACTGTAGACTAGGAGCGGTGTTGGAATGGGAAGAGAACAGACATGGCTATCTTCTCTGAAATTACATCCAACTCTCTAATTCCACAACAGCCGCTCTGTCTATTCATTGCAAAGTCTTGCTCGTACTGGGCCTTGCCAGATTCATACTTGCCATATAGATTGAAAATAAATCATTGATGGAAATAGGTGATACAAAAATCATTTCCAAGAAGTGGGAAATAAAGTAGGTCAGAGGGCAATCAGCCAAAAAAAAAAAAAGAAAAAAAAAAAGAAGAAAACTGGCCTCACACAATCTCACCCCGCGCATTAACCATGCCTCCTGGCATTGCACCCAACTGTCTTTCCATTTGTGCAGACCACCGTTTCCAAAATGACTATTTTGATGGAGCATCCATGTGCAGCCTTGGCATTCTTTGTTCCTACAAAGATTTGAGAAGATTAAAAAAGTAAGATGTAAGCTGAAGGTTGGTCATTGAGTTTTAACAAAAAGGAAGAGGGCCGGTGTTTTGTAGCAATTCAAGAAAAAATAAAAGTTTATTTCTGCAGCCAGAAATCTAAGATTCACTATGGGGTTATACTAGTAGGAGTGGGGGTGGTGACCAAGAGTGCTTGGCTTTTGTCTATACAGACCCACACCTAATATTTGCAGGGTACACGGCAAGAGTACCAATGGAGACCTCCGGCTCACAGGACATCTACTATCCCATCTTGCTCCCACTCATGATCACATGCAGAGGGACTTCACAAGCATACATGGGACATGCAACCCAGAAATCCAAGTTCCATCCACACCCCCCTAAAATAACTGTCCCTTACAGAAGTCTGGAGAAAAGGCACATAAAAATCATCATAAGTGGGTTTTGGGGCCAATTGATAGAAAATTTCCAGGTTATAGGTACCTAGAGTGTGGTCTACAAGGGGAGAATGGGTTTCGAGTGGACATGTTCCCTTAGTCCTCAAGGCACTCCTCTCCCGGGGAGTCAAGCAACCAGAAGACTGGAGGGGGCTGCACTAAAGCACCACACCTAAAGCAAGAGTCTAAGTTGTCCAGGTCCAAGATGGTCTTGGGTCTACTGTACTTTCATAAATTCTGTGTCTGAAGGAAAAGGAACTGAAATATCCCTACACTCGTCATAATGACCCATAGCTGTTCATTTCTTCCCTTTTCTTCATTCTGACAATGATGACAACATATTAGCAAGTTATTCAACATGGTAATCAATGTCCTAATTACAGCTGGTTCTTGAAGGTTTTGTCAGGTTTTCTCACATATGAACATAAGATGGTCATCATTCACCTTATAAATGTCAGGCCAAGCTAATGACAAAATAGAAGGAATCATTGTCCTTAGCCCATATACCAGAAAGATGCCAGGAGGAAGGAGATGCAGGGTGGGTATGGGGCATCCTCAACATCATTAGTCTGTAATAAATAAGCACGTATACTAGGGACATTACTGTTTAGTGGAACCCAGAATTGTTTTCTAGGCTCTAAGGACCCCAAACGCTTCAGGCATAGCCAGTGAAAACACTGATACTCATACCTAGAAAATACGATGAGAAAGATTGAATATATGTCCCTTTGATATAGAGCTATATTCCATTACCCCCAATAAATGTGTTAAATTGCTTAACTGGGAGTTCTGCCAGTTCTCAAATAGCTTGGACGTGTATGATGCTCCCTTGGCCACAAATTTCTCCTGCCTCTGTTACACTTCTCTCCTACAAGCAGAGCTGTGGCATGACATAGATTTAAACAAGCATAGTTCTTTTACTGTGCATTGATGAGCCACTGATGCACAGGAAACAAATGGTGGTCGACTGAACTGACAAGTCAGACAATCTTTCTCTTGATACCTAGTCTTTTACTTTATTTCTTAATAATAATCCATAAAGCCCAGCCATTTTTTTTTCTATATTACCAGCCATGACCACTCTATCCTTGAATCTAATTTTACTTTTAATATTGCTCTGGAGATAAAGCCCTTTCTGATGGCCAATCCAAGCCTCCTTGCCTTTAATTCATCATGCAGCATTGCACTTAAAGTTCAAACTTGGGCTGGATTTCCAAGTCCTGTTCTGTTTCCTCACTTGGAGCATGCAGTTTTAGCTGGATTGCACAGCAGTCACCCAATCACTGCAGGGGCTTGTGAAATGTAATCAGGGAGTGATGTTGTATGTCGGCTCTGTGAGGTCCCTGGAGCCAGGTGCTACATAAATACAAGGTATTAGAATATTTTGACCTGCTGGGGTGGATAGTGCTTTGATACATCCTTGTCACACTGTATTGTGACAGGCCTCTACAAAAAAGCACAAGACAATCAGCAGCTGAGTGTATCTTGCTGTGTAAACCTCCGTGGGAGGCAGCTTACCTGTATTGCAAGCTGACTTTCATAGAAACCATAATTATCTCCATCTCTTATTAATTTCCTTTTTCACAACTGAAAATATGCAGCCCCGACTGCCTCTCTTCATTAAACAGATCCTGATATGTTTCAAATGAGCCATAAACTCTCTACTGTGCTTTTTCTGAATAAATGAACATTTAGGAAGAAGAAAAAATTGATTCAGATTTTTCTATAGATTACATTCTATTAGTTCAAAAGATGATTCTTGATTGTATTCACTTTAAAAACTGAAGCATTCAGAATCTCTCTAAGGACAAAATATGTAAAGCAGAAGCATCTAAGTGATCCTAGACCAGTATTATATTCCTCACCTACACAAAAGCCAGGTGATAGGGATCTAGCCAATATTGAATCTGTAATAACAGAAACACCATAACATTAGAAGTTCTGAATGAATTTCAGATAAAGTGGTACATGAAAGAGTTATTTTTATTTATTTATTCATCTTAAGCCCTGTGAATTTTTAAAGGGCAAAAATCCTGTCTTGCTCATGTTTGCAGAAAATGTTCTAGGCTAGGCTTTTAGTATATGTTGACTAATAGCAAAAGAAACTGCTTTTGAGCCCATCGATGCCTTCATCAAATCCTTTGGCAAGGAAAGAAAGGGTAAGTGAATGCTTTCCCCGGAGTTCCATAATTACCCAGTGTAGAGCCAGCACTGGGATCAGAATTACACTCAATCTATCAGACTGACTGTGGGAAGGGTAAGAATGAGACCATACCAAGATCTACACTGCGCCCCTTCTGTACTATTCCTGCCTCTCACATACATGGGTGCAAGTAGACACTTTTAGGCACATATTCCATCTGGAGACTAGAATGTAAGTAAAGTCTTATCTTAAACCAGAACTTCGATGGAAATGAGTTTGCAGTCAGCTAATAGCAGAGTTATCAGCCGCTCTACTTTAAGGTAAATGTGAATACAGAAAGTCAGAGAATTTGCATTCAACATTAATAACAGGACAGTCCATTTTTCAAGAAGAGGTAGAAATATGGGCACTAACAAAGATGGAGAACCTCCCATGGTGAGTTTTTGGTAGCATACCACAGGGTTTGGCAAAGGTAGGCAGGTGATTGTTTCCCTGTGACCTTACAGTAACCCCCATATAAATTTGCCCTTCCAAAAGCCCCCTTAATTTCAAATGTTAGCTCCTAACAGATAGCAAAGCTTGAGTAAAAAATCTAATTACCTACACCTTCTTTTAAATGAATGAATTTCATAATAAATGATTCCAATAGCTAATGCAACATGACTAAATAGCTGAATTTCCCAGAATCTGTCCTGACTAAAAGTTCAATGTTCCTTCTTTAATCAGAAGCCTGACCCACCAGATAAATGTGTTAGCTTTCAACATGACCCTCCATTGATTAAATTTTATTCAAACTCGGGGGATTAAATGGGAAGAAAAGGGAGAATAAGATTGGTTTTACTTTGTTTTCAGCTAAAATGTCTTACTTGTTAGATTGCTTTGAATAAAAATTTATGTGTTATAGCTTTGACTTTAGCTGAAATACAGGAAGTTTATTTGTAGTCAAAAAGGATTTTAGTTCTTGGGTTGCCAATGGCTTACATTCATTAGATCGATAATTGTTATTTGCTGTGCACTTTATCAGGTAACAACTGCTAAATAAGATAACATAGATGAAATAGAACTGATTGGGTATTTCATCATAGCAGTTAAATCATTAAATGTAAGAATTACATTTATGTGCACATTATATTTTAAGAAAGCTGTACCAGGAGTGGTTAGGAGGGGAAAAAAGGTACCTATTTCTATCCGTAAAAATAGTTCTCAATTTTAAAGATGAGTGAGTTAAGCCGTATAAAGATGTAACCCAGGCAGGACTAGGACCTAGTCTTGGAGACAAAAAAACTATAATAAGGTCAAGGTGTTTATCCATTGCAATTCAATAAAAATTATTTGAGTGAATGAATGACACACCAGTGTGTTTGAAATAAACCTTTGTCCTGCCATTAAAGATTTAAATCTTAGTCTCTTAAAAAATAAAGTTACCACCTATGCTAAGGATTAGGTAGGTAGGTAGTAGGTAGGTAGGCAGGTAGGTAGGTAGATAGATAGATAGGTAAGTAGACAGCCAGATAGATAAATGATAAAAAGAGAGGTGAAGAAGAAAGATTAAGAATGAGATTCCTCGATCTCTAAATTTGGTAATTATATTATTTTCCCCATTAGGAAATATTTTGGCTATCTCTGAATATTTCTAGGTGTTCAGAAGCAAATATCTCAGTAGGTATAATATATGAGTGGTATCCGGCCAAATGTCTATGTAAAATGTTTCCAATTATCCAATTCTGTTTTCCTATTGACAGTGAGTTTCAAAGAAAAAATCCCCTGTGGATCTCCTTGCTTACTTATGGAAACTCCAGAGATCTCTCTTCCCATGGTCCCTTTAGGGAAGAAAATTATATATCAAGAAAGAGAGTAAGAAGCGTAGACAATACACCCAGGCTTTCCACACACTCAGATCACTTTATGATGAAAGAATAAGAATACAGACAACCTAGCCCAAGGTTTTACAATCCTTCCTTCCACTTTCCTTCCTTCCTTCTTTCCTATTTTTCTTTCTTTTGAGCTACGGATCAGACTTTGAAAGCATGGTAAAACTATAACTATTAATCCTGAAACCCACTATTCATTGAATCAGCAGCATTCCTATCATTAGGGGAGGCCAGACACTGTTGGATTACAAAGAATTCAATTCTTATATTTAGGGTTTTCAAATTCATGGCAGGGTTAATAGCTTAAAAGACGAAGTTTTTCTATTTCGAGAGCAAGGATTTTGAAAGAAGAAAGCATTTATTGAAATAGAAGTTTTGATAAAAATAAGAGCATTAATTTTTTACTACATACAATAAGGTTAGGAAAAAATGCCAGATTATATAGAAGCCATTTCTCACTCTTAAAGTGATAAATTTCAACCAGCTTGGAGGAAGAAAGGATAGTGAAGGGGATAAATATAGAATAAGCTGCTGGTGGGAGTCTCTGCAAAGGAAACCTGGATAAGATTAGGGGTTTGAGAGCTGGGGAAAAATATGTCCCACTTCTCAGACCCTCATTAGGAGTATTAGAGAGCCTCACAGAGAAGTCGCCTCTCCAGTATGGGACCACATCTGTGAAAAGAAATGGTAGCGGGTCAAGTACAGGTAAAGAGGGTCTGAGAGAGCCCTACCCTGAGGCTCCACAGCCCAGAAAGGTTAGGGAGCAAATCTGAAAATTTTCAGTGACCCCAAAATAGGGACACGAGTAGCTGAAGGGAGTAAAAAGAAGTGTCATTACAGTTATGATTAGAGCATGCTATTATGGATGCTGTGAAGGCCACGGGCTGGTGGTTACGGCAAGTCAGAGACAAGAGCAGCAAAGGTAAAAACTGATGACTAGAAGTGAAAACCTGTGTCTACATATGAACGTTTATAGCAGTTTTATTCATAATTGCTAGAACTTGGAAGCAACCAAGATATCCTTCAGTAGGTAAATGGATAAATATTGTGGTACATCCGGACAATGAAATATTATTCAGCGCTAAAAATAAGTGACTTATTAAACCATGAAAAGACAAGGAAAAAACTTGAATGCGTATTACTAAGAGGAAGAAGCCAATGTGGAAAGGCTATATACTGTATGATTTCAACTATATGAAATACTAGAAAAGGCAAAACTGTGGAAACAGTGGTTGGTGGGAACAGAGAGGGATGAATAGGCAGAGCACAGAAGATTTTTAGCTCAGTGAAAATATTCTGTATGATATTATAATGATGGATATATTTCATTATGTATTTCCCCAAACTCATAGAATGTACAATACTAAGAGTGAGCCCTAAGGTAAACTATGGACTTTGGTGAATATGTTGCATCAATGTAGGTTCATTAATTGTAACAAATTACCACTCTGGTGGGGGTTGTTGATGATGAGGGAAGCTATACATGTGTCAGGGCAGAGGGTATAAGGGAAATCTCTGTACCTTCCCTTCAATTTTGCTGTGAACCTAAAACTATTCTAAATAAGTTAAATCTTAAAAAACAAATAAACAAACAAAACGATGACTAAAGACCAGCAGAGACAGGGACGTACAGCTGCAGACAAGAGTGTTAGACTAAGGGTGGCAGTGGACTAGACTTCTACTTCCTCACAATGGCAGGATGGTTTTTAAGCCCCAGAGGTAGATTCAGAGCTGAAGAGAAGGAAAGAAAGGAGAAGTGTCTTGAAATACCTTAGGGTAAACTCTGAACCAAATGAAAACCAGAGTGGGGAAATTAAGACACAATTTAAGCACAATTATAGAAAATAAAGAAAGTTAAAGTTTGCACATTTGTTTATTGCCTGTCAAATTTATGCCTGCTACGCTTAACAAATAAAAGTGGATGTACTTTGGTGTTAGGGCTTAGGGGTCCAGCGTCCCACCAGCTCAAGCTCATATACAATTTCCACAGCAGGGTTTCTCAACCTCGATGCTATTGGCATTTGGGCCACATAATTCCATGTTATGGGGGCTATCTTGTGCATTGTAAGATGTTTAGCAATATCCGTGGCCTCTGCCCACTAGATGCCAGTAGCAAATACACATTCCCTAGGCATTTTTAAAAGAATGTCTTTGGGAGTATGCGGGGAGGAGTGGAAATTGGCCCTGGTTGAGAACCACTGTTCTAGAATATTCCCAGGCAACCCTGAGAAAAAAAACACAGAACTCTGTGGAGTGCAGTTTTTTTTAAAACAACAGATGTAGCCAATTTCTCATTCACAAATGTAGAACTGAAGCCAAGATAGGTAAATTGACTTTCATTCTGCCTCAGTATAAATTAAAGAGAGAACCAGAATTATAGCCCAGATTTCCTGACATTAAATTCTGTGCTTTACCTTCCTAGAATTTGAAATATCTCCGAAAGCTAGCAGAAATCCAGGCACACAGTAGCAACTTCTAATCAGGCACTGAAGGAATGAGTGGTTTAGCCCTTTGTGCTATGCCATGTCATTGGACATTTCAGGACCAATGAAAAACAATGACACAAGCCTTTCAGCAAGTGGCAAAGACACTTGTAGAAGTCACTCTATACCTATCCGTGCTGATTCTAACACTAATCTGCACATCTATGAATCTAAATCCAATGTGGAAAAATATCACTGGCCGAATGTTGACTCAATGCTAATAGTTATGCCATATTTCAAGGCTTTGAAGATGGTGAACATGGAATAACATTTTATATTTCCCAGGGCTCATGGATGATGGAGTTGTTCAAGCAGCCACAAGTACCGCCTGTGTTATGTCCAGTCTCCATCACGTAACACCAAGCTCCTCTAATACTATCTGACCTGCACTCCTTGAACCTTACTCAAATGCACTCATGTACCATTCATCAGTTATTTACTAATAGTGTGTTGTCATTTTTTCCCCTCCAAAACTGCAGGCAGCTCTAAAACTGATAACTTTTTTCTACTTCTTTTATGTGTTTTTATTCTGTTTACTTAACACATTGCTGGGCACAAAATAGCAGATGCTCAGATTTAAAAACTGTTAATCATAATTCTACAGAAATTTCTTTAATGTGTTCAGAAACTGGGTGCCCTTAGAGCCATAGTCTGTCTGCCACAGATAGGCCAAAAGCTGTGATTCTATTTTCTGTCCTCATTTATTAATGTGTAGTTGGATGGCACATTATCTGACATCAGAAGCCAGTGGCAACTTTCCAATCCGTGTTTCTAATAGAGATAAATGTCAAGCAGAGGTGGCAAACTGGCTGACAGCCCACCAAAGGCAGCCCTAGGGTAAGGTCTGTTTGGCCATTTGTTAAAGGCTACCTCTCAAGGCACAGGTTGTGCTCAGGCACTACAAGCAACTGGGCACCAAGCCCATTTCACCAGTTCCTTCACTTCTCTGTGCCTCTGCTTCCTTACATGAAGAATTAAAATAATAGAAGTTTCTACCAAATGAGGTTGTTATGAAGATTAAATGAATTAATACATGTAAAGTCCTTGGACACACCTGGCACAAATTAGGCTCTCCATAAATATTAGGTATTTACATGGTAATCATCATCATTGTCATTTTCATTATTACCACCATCATCATCACCACAATGCAACTGGAAGGGGTCAAACCACAAAATATTTGCCTGTCAGCCTTTTCAAGGGCTCTTTAGTCCCTGAAACCATTTAGCAACCAAATAGCCAAATACACAGGCTTAAAGTATAAATTATTTTGAAGGTTAAACTCTTACATACTAAGATAGTGATAGAGCTATTCATCAATAAAAATATAAAAAATTACATTTTAGTATTAAATGATATGAAAAGCCTTTATTCTCCCTAAGTCTCTTTGTCAGCGCCAACTCAGCCCAAGTTTTAAAGGCCTCAGTAGACACATTTCATCACTACAAAATACCTGAAACGAACCCCAGGCCTCATCCACTCCTGGGGCCCCTCGGCTCTTCTGAAGGGCAAAAAGCAGTATGGTTTTCTGATGTCGTTGTCGAAGAAGGTCATGCGTACCCAGGGACAAGACTGTTGCCATTAAAAAAGTATTGAAATATGAATATTCCCAGCCTTTCTTCTTCTCTTCTGCTAAAGAGAATTCTAGCGTTGCCCCTGTGGCTCCTCCCAGTCCTCTGCCCTCTAAACAGGAGCAGCGATGGTTCCTGGGATTTGGTGTTGCAGAACTCTGGCAACAGAGAAGAGGCAGAACTGGAGAAAATCCAAGCAAAGGACGTTCACAACAAAAAAGATATATTCCTGATTTGAAAAAAAAGGATAGCAGAAAAAGGAGGCATAAGGGAGGAAAGAAAACCTGGAGGCTCATGTGTGCAGTTGTGTTGTGAGGTGAGACAGCGATAAAGAGGTTTGGGGTGACAGCAGCCATTAGTGTAGACGCTCTGAGAATGTCAACGAGTGGGGGAGATTCTGAACATGTTTATACATGTACTAACTTGCATCTCCCTCTCCTCCCACTTCCCATCTGATTTTTTTCTTAGAAGAGTTAACTAAATTTGGAACTTCTTTCAAACGCACTTTTCTTTCAGACCATTTGTCTTTAAACCAACACCTAGCAAATGCCTGGGCCCCGTAAGACCTTTCCCATACAGTTACATAAAATATCGAATGTAAAAGAGGGGTGGGGAGGAATTACATTTGAATTGTATAAATGTTCAAGCATTCATATTTAATCAAATTTCAAAGAATGTGGCACTGTGCCTGATTTTTCTATCGTACAGGATGACTCTTTTGGAAATGGCTGCACCAAAGTTGACGACGCGGCACAGCAGGAACTCGTGGGACCCTAGAGAAGGACAGACATGGCTTACACCGAAACCCTGGAGGGGAAAAGCAAAGAATCCCTGTGCCTTATGGTTCCATTTGTGCTTTCATAGGAGGCAATAGCAGCAGCAACTTTATTAGCAGATACAGCTAGTGCAGCTCCGTGGGCTAGAGCCCAGCTGCTCTCTCCCTTCTCTAAAGTGCAATACAAATTAATTTGCCGAAACATCTAAGAGTCATCTCTGTTTTAAATGATGCATGATTAAAAAAACACACACTGGCTATGTCTGCCCTGGCCACATTCATTACCATGATGCACTAAGCATTTATGAGCCTACCACTATTTTTAGGTGGCAACAGCCTGGTAAAAGCCAAAGGGACCCTGGAAATGCACCGTGCTGTTGCTTCAGGAAGGCTGAGCTTCAGATTTATTTGTTGCTATTTTCCAAGCAAAATATTTCAAAGCAATCAAAAGACTGGGAAGAGCAGGCTTCTCTAATAACCCTATCAATCTTAAACCCCACAGTATGCCATGGTCTCAAGCGATTTTAAAAAATAATAATAATAGTACAGAAAAGTAGCAGCTAAATATCAGCAAATACAAAACATTCCGAACAGTAGGGAAAAGAGGGAGAGAGAGAGAGAGAAGACTATGTAGGGGATTAGTCACAGTTTATAAAACATTGATGACTTTTGGCTACTGTGCTTTACTCCTGCAAATGGGAGAAATTCATGCATAACCTATAGAGTAGGATGTCTTTAGAGTGAATGAAAGCAACTGAATAATACAGTTTCATTCGAATTTGAAACTCCTTTCATCTTACATAACTACCAGGCAAAGCACCACTGCTCATATCCCTCAGACTGATTAAGTTGTGAAACAAGGCTTGTCCAGGCTCTGTGTGCCCATCAGAAATTCTCAAGAGAGGGATTCGCCACATCTCTGCCAGACCCCAAAAGAGCCTGAAGTCTGGGTAGGAACAGACTTTGCCCAAGCAATTCCTCCTGATATAAACATCCAAGGCTCCTATTTTCAAGAAAACTGAGATGTCCTTGTATCCTGCCTGTACCCTTGCCTGCTTTCTGGGAGGGCAGGCAGTAGCTGGCTTTTCCTCAGGAGGCCGTAGAAGTCTCCACTATGATTAAAAAGTACGATATCAAAGTTAGCTCTGCCTCTAGCAGGACAGAGGCTGTGTTAGTCAAAGATCTTTGTTTCCTTCTTTATAGATCATCAAACTCCATTTTTAAAAAACGAAATGCAAAGAAGAAAAAACCCCTACAAGGCAGATCAAGAACTATGTTGAAGAAAAGTCAATAAAACAATTTGCTTTTCAAAGGACCAGCAGAGGTAATTTCCACTTTGATCTTCCATATCTGCATCCTGGTTTGTACCTGATTTATTCAACTACTGAGGAAGAATGTCCACATTCAACTTTTTAGACTAAAGCCTGTTTTGTCAGTTGAGGGCAAAGGTTTTTAATCATCCTCATGAAGAATGCCCTCGTTGGACTCCAAAACAGAAGGAGCTTCTATGTTCAGGGTGTACTAATACATAGGGATGACATGGAACTCCTTGCAAGTCATTTGAATCTGTGAGTCAGGAAGTATATTAGAAGGCAAAACAAAAACAGGACAGAAGCCAAAATGCATGCTTTATGCAAAGTTATTCAGAGTCCTAAGGATTTTCCTTGCCAATTAGCTTCATATTTACAGACTTTTATAATCGATTCAACTTGCGGTTTACAAAAGAGGAAACTGAGGCCCACACAGATTAATTTACCCAAGATTATCCAGTTTACCCGAATTTAAGTGCTTAGGGGTAGCATCGCCTTCTAACTCCTGGCCATTCACCGAATCACCATGAGACGGCAGTAAAGAGCTCTCTTACAGAGTACGGCAGGCCGAGGCTGCTGGAAAAACGCCAGAACTTCAGGCCGGTGTGGTCAAGTGACTTAGAAATGAAATCAATCATCTGTATGTTTAAGTGGCACAATGCCAAACAACCAGTTGACTAACTGTTTAAATGTTTAAAGCCTGGCGGTTGCCTGAGTCTTTGTAAACTACTAGCGTCGCTTTAAGTAAATTGTAGCTTCCTTATATTAAACGTGCTCCTCTTGTTCTTTTGAAATTCTTCCCTCGCTGTAATTCAAAGAGTTTGTGTCTCCAAAAAGTGAAAAATCACATCCTTTTTTATGACTGCTAATAAGATTAAATTAATCACAAACACCTTACTGAATGAATCTAGAAAATCACCGTTACATATCTGAGGATTTTTGAGGAAGGAGGAAACTGCTGACTTCTAGTGTCATACTCTATGTCAGTGATTACCTCTGGGTGACTCGATTATTCTAACCACATATATGTAGTAAAAGCATGTCTTGTATATATGGCTGTAACATGTATCATGTAGAGGAGGCTGGTGATCAGAGAACTGATGAAACCCTCAAAAGCTTAGTGGAGGTGGGAGTAGGAGTCACAAAGGGGATCAGAATGGATCCTAACCACAAAAGGAAAAACATCTGGAGAAAGATGGTAGTGATCACAGAAAAAGGAAGTAAGCTATCCACCGTTTATGAACCCCTTGGTGTAGTGGTATATACCGATCTACCATCAGCAAAATTTATCGACTCCAGGTATTTGAAGAACCAAGCTGAAGTATCAGGAAGGCCTGCCTTTGGTTAGGAGTGGTAGAGGAGAACAGTCCCATTTTATTCAGCTCTTATGGACTAGAAATATCTAGCAGAAGTTCTAGAATTTGGCAGAATACCTTTGGAATTCTTAAATTAATTATCTGAGTAAGGACAAATAAAAGTCCAAAAAAGAGGCTTAATTCTTCCTGTTGAAAATAAGGGAAGAGATTCCTCTCTCCTCTTTTTTCCTGGACTATTCACTTTAAAAACTTGTAAGTACTTTGTCCTTTTTAAATATATATAAAACCTTTTGAAAACTAGATAGACCTTTTGTCATCTCCATAACTCAAGAATGTCTTTCTCAAGAACCTAGCAAAGCATAAGCACCAAGGGCATCAAGGGTGATAGCACCCCTAAATACAGACTTAAGTTTAATGAACATAAAGTAATATTAATTTCCCATTTTCTGTTGGTCAGTAGGAGTCTAGCTTCAGCGGCACTTTGCTCCAAACTTTCTGCCATAAAGGTATGATAAGTTTATTTTTCTTCTGGATAGAGCCAATCAGCAAATATAGATAGTCACTCCACTTACCAGGTAAAGTTAGAATAAACTCTGTGTGTCAAATAGTATTATCAAGTTTTTTTATCTGAAGACTAATTATTATTTCCCTTGAAAACATGCATGCAATGGGTTGTATCTACTTCACTATATAAAAGGTTACGTTTTCTTTCCATCTTTGGGGTCTATTATGGGATGGCTTGTGATGAGCATCACATTCTAATTTAATGCTTATTCAGTAAGAAAACTGATTTCTATGTCTACTACCTTTGTGGAGAGGTTTTCTGGGTTGGGAGATTTTTTTTTTTTTAATTATATTCCCTCAACATCTATAATTGTTTTCCGTTCCTTTTCTCCACCAGAATATAAACTCTGAAAAATCAAAGATCTTGTCTGTTTTACTCACCATTGTATTTCTCTTTAGTCTGGTACATTGAAGGTACTCACTAAATATTTGTTAATGGACAAACTGTCAAGACTTTTCTGAAAGAAGTTTGAGATGATGAGTGATTGAGAAAAACTGTGATTTTCCAGCAAGGCGAGGCTGGGCCACCAAATAAAACCAAATGAAATCAAGCTGTAAGAAGGCTGTTGGTTTCTGCATTCCTCTTGCATCCCTTCCCTTCTCTTCCCTGACTTCTCAACAAGGAACAAAATCCCCACAACAGAAGTTACACTAGGTACAGCAAAAATGTTAATTATTCTCTGGGATTGTTGAGTTAGATAAAATACTATTTTCCAAAGAGAAAAGTTAACATGTAGCAACAATCTCTCATAACAGGATACAGCTACGTAAAAGTTTAACTTATACAAAAGTGGGCAGTCAACATAATTACTTCTGTAAATCCAGGAACTAGGTAAGAATACCATCACCTCTTTACATAATGGTAACTGTAATAACTTTCTCACACTGGTAAACTTATTAACAACTTGCAAATGACTTTATAGCCTTCATCTCATTTGATCCTAGAAACAATTCTGTGAGATAAGGAGGATAAATATGATTATCCCACATCAAATATACAGAAACCGAGGTTCATAGAAGTTATGACTGCTCAACATTTGGCATGTAAGCAGAAAAAAGAAATTGATTCTTTTGATTCTTATTCCAGCACCCCTCCCTTTGCTCCTATTACCTCCTAACCCTTAACAATGGAGCAAATGAGAGCCACAAAGCCTTTACCAAAATGACAGCGCTGCCCACAATGTCAAGCTAGGGACTTTGACTCAGCCCATACTGATTTTCAGAGACTTCTATGCTGTGTCCTCGAACCTGCTGAGTCTTCCCTTGCATCTGACTGACACGAAGATGACATGAATCTGCCACATGGAATTCCCGATGCCGCCTGTCACTGAGCTGCCCGTGCCCTCTGGTCGGAACCTGTGGATTTAAGAGTTTATTTGAGCTAAACTGATGACAAGTGTCGGGAAGCAAAATCTCAATGGATTAAGAAAATGCTCCAGAAAATGGCAGTTTTGCAGCTTATTTTATACATTAAAATAAAAAGAGAAGTAAGGAAGGTTCATTGGTGGTAGATTAAGAGGGTAAAAGAAAGCAAAGCGGGGAAACCTCTGGGATTGGATAAAAAGTAAAATGGAGGGACACAACTTCTTTTACATTGGTGAGTACATAATTAGTAATTAAAATTTACAGCACATAGAAATGGTATTCAGGGGTTAAGATAACAATGAGGGGTTCTGTGACCTACTGCTCTGGTGAAGTGGGTTGTACTCTGAGGGGTCTGGAAAAAAATGGATTACTCTAACATTCCAAAGGTATCTTATCTTAGATGCAAAAAGACAAGAGACAGGCTCACTTAAGGTAAAAATTGACCTTTTCAAGAAAGCTACAGGCCCGGGATATGACTACCCTCCATGACCTGTTTTTAATTGGGAATTTTTATGTTCAGACCATCTTATGCAGCTACTTTTGGTCTCTGAGGCCATGCCAGCCTCCCGTGAGCTTGTCAGGTTTACGATGGGATCCTTTTGTTGTTCACAAGCCCACAGGTGGTGGAGTCATTGCAAGCAGATAGCATATACTTCTCCTGGTGTCTACTTTTCCTAAGTAGAGAACAGGGGATGATTATAAAAGCAGAGACTCAAAAGATTCACAACAGTGGAATCCAAAGAGTGTGAATAAAAGGGGAGGCAGTTTCAGTACTATTACAAGGAGGTGAGAAGTTAGATGGAAAACCTGAATATCTATTTGTATTCATTCAATAAACATTCACTGAGTGCTGTTTGTGTGCCAGGCATCGGCTGTGCAATAATTACTAGGATGTGGACTCTACCTCTGGGACTTCACAATAGAATGAGATAGATAGAAAAGCAAATGAATAATTAATATAATTCAATTCTATAAGTGCTTCAATTGCAACATCAACTATTAATAATCATCCAACTGGAAATAAAATATTCATCTAAACGGAAATGAATAAAAAGTTTCACAAATTTCTAGAATCAAATAATAAATTTGTCTAACATAAACACTTCTGAAAGTGAGGAAAGTAAATAAATGAAGCAATTATTTATTTTGGATTTCATGGAGAGACCTGAAAAGTAGCAGGAACTAAATCCTTTAAAGGTACCAAGTTCCTATCGTAAGGCAGACCCCAGGTGGATTCAAAAACTGAATGAAACAAAAGAGCACACAGTAAAATGGAAGCAGACATGTAAACTTGCCATTGTGGAGGGTGTGAAAAGAGCTATAACAGAGCAAACCACATAATGCTGTAGGTACAGAGAGGAGATATTCAAATAAAACAAGAAAGTCAAAAAGGATTCCTATGATATTATGATCCTTAAATTGAGTTTAAAGAGTGAAAAAAGAGTTTACTCATTCTTATAAACTGAAGATTTATGTCCTCTCAAAATTCACATGTTGAAGCCCTAATCCCCAATGTGATGGCTTTAGAAGGTGAGACCTTTAAGAAGTAATTAAGTTTAGATAAGGTCATGAAGGTGGAAGCCCTAAAATGAAGGATTAGTATCCTTACAAGGGGAAGAACAGAGCATTCTCTCTTTCTCTTTCTCTCTCTCTCTCTCTCTCTCTCTCTCTCTCTCTCTCTCTCTCTCTCTCAGTCTCTCTCTCTCTCTCTCTCTCTCCTCCTCCCAAGAACACATAAGAATAGGTCAAGTGAGAATACAGTGAGATAGCAGCCATCTGCAAGCCAAGAAGAGAGCCATCACCAAGAACCAAATTTGCTGGCACCTTAATCTTGGGTTTCTCAACCTCCAGAATGGTGAGACATAAATGTCTGTTGTTAAGCCACCTGGTCTATGGTATTTTGTCAGCCCTTAGTTGACTTAGATACTAGGTTAAAATGAAGAAAAGAAACCATTTTAGAAAGAAAAACATGGGAAGTGAAGAAATCACAGATGCTCAAGATAGCATGCCAGGTTTGAGAACTAAAAGAAGGTTGGTATGATTAAAGGGTGGGCATTCTTGTGGCTTAGTACAAGAAGATGATGCTTCAGAAACAGTTAGCTCAGGAAAGTCTTATGTGTTAAAATGGGCATTTGAACTTTATGCTGAAAGCTATTGAAGAATTTTAAATAAAACAGAACTTGTTCAGAAGTGCAACTTGCCTACTCTAGAGAAGGGCTACAAGCTGGATTGAGAGGGACAGATTTGGAGGCAAGGAATTTCACAAATTTCTAGAATCAAATAATAAATTTGTCTAACATAAACACTTCTGAAAGTCATGAGGAAAGTAAATAAATGAAGCAATTATTTATTTTGGATTTCATGGAGAGACCTGAAAAGTAGCAGGAACTAAATCCCTCACCAAATGGGGAATGTGGTAAACACGTGTTCTTTGCTGTAGGAACTTCCCTTCCCCTGTTTTATAATTGTGGTCAGGCCACATGGTTCAGATTGGCTGAGGGGGTCCTCCCTTTGCCCCAGGGATGGACAAGTGGCTTCATTCTGGGCCAGTTAGAATACTTCTTCCACACTCGTTAAGATAGGGCTCTACATAAACATATGCCTATAAAATAGTATTAAATATTATTAAAGATGGCATTGTAGAAGTGACCCAGGGAGTTCCTAGAATTTTTGAGCTTTAGGAGTTATAGTTTATGGCACTATAATAAGCAGCACTATAATAGGAAAAGATAGGAAATCTGGTGTCATCATTCAGTTTTCAAATTAACATTTATTAAGTATATTCCGTATGCCAAATGCAAAGAAAGGTACTGGAACAGGGTTGGTAGAAATATAAATATGAGTAAAACACAGTTTTGCCCTTGAGTATCATACTTTTAACAAGGGGAAACATTTAACTATTATTCAAGATAAAAATTTTAAATGCATAAAAAAGTACAAAAATAGGAATATGGTATCCAGAAAAAAAATAGGTAACTTGTTACGACAAAGATCAGGAAAAGCTGTAAAGAGGGGACAGTTTTTGAGTTGAGCCTTGGGTAGATGAAATTTAGACAGACAGAGATGGGGGATTTAATTAGTATTCAACGGAGTCAAGGGGGATGAGATGAAAAGTTCATTAACTTGAATCCCAAGATGGCAGAAGAGAAAGAATTGCATAAGGCATTAAAATTGCTTAAGAAAAGGAAACACAGAGAGGCAGCAGGAGACAATAGTGTAATCATTTGAAGCATTCAAATTATAAAAATCAGAATCAGCCAATGGTTCAGATGTGGCTCTGGGAAGCAAGCAGACTGGTACATGGGGGAAGGGAGGCAAAGTGTCCACCAAGAGAAGGAAAGGAGGGGGAGGTGCCAGATGAAGGACTGACTCTCTGCGGCATGAGGAGGGTCCCACAGGTCATGGCATAAGAAGGGGTGCAGGAGCAAGTAAGGGGAGAAGCCTGTGCGTGGGCTTTCCTTCACATACAGGGTCCATGTGAACCTCAGACTAGAGATAGCAGGAATGAGCAGATTGTCGGCAGAACGTGAATGAGGTCACCACAGACCTGGAGAAGGGAGCAAAGATACCTAACCAATGGGAGAGTCTGAAAGAGTACAATCATCTATCTTCTCCTTAAAGCCCAATCCTTCCATCACTCCGATTGCTTAGTTTACAATTCCTCTTGCAGAGAAGTTTCACACTGGAAAGCAATCACATACACAGTGGGGTAGGATTTAGACTTTTTCTGCTGCTTTTCTTTTAAACTGATTTTAGCTTTAATGTATTAGAATCAAATGGAAGTTAATCTTACTGCCAGGTATAATTCTTAATGGGAGAAGGTCCTCGGCATGGTGAGCTTCTGCAGGCAGAAGTCTTTTCTTGGCTTGCCTAGCTTAACTTACCCTTGAGCTGCCCCAAACTCACCAACCTCCTCATTCCCAGAATGAACCACTTCTATCCCCCATGAAGCACAACCCTTGGCATGCCATTCTAAAACTCCCACCTTAAAAGCCCACCTGGTTGGTATTTTGTGGTACTGATAAACACCTGCAGAATATGAGAAATGAGAAGCCAAAGGAAGGAAAGTAACATTATGGTGTTCCTGATAAGCTCATTGATACATATTCTACTTCTCACAAAAACTCGGGCAAACTAGATATTGCTATTTTTATTTTATTTGAATATTACTAAATACTATAGCAGGAATTACAGAATGAAACTAGTGTAGAAAATTCTGGATAAAAAATGAAAAGGGCTTTTATAAGGTCGAATTTGACCCAGAGTAGGAGAGTGAAATGAAAAGGGAGAGAAGAAAGGAGTGAGTCTTAAAGCCTACACAACTTCCTTCCCTCTTGGGAAGTGGTGTATGGTACCTAAGGCATGATCTGAAGATGAAGCCTTATGATGGCATGTGAGGGAGAATGACCAGGTTAGTCTAAGCCATAGAGCCTCTAAGAGATTCTCTCATGGTGGGTTTTCTCCAAGGGCACAAGGACAGGCAGTTGCCTTAGTAACAAAGAGGGAGCTGAAGAGGTACCAATTACAGTTGTGTAAACATGTCAGAGATCCAGCTGACAGAGACCTGAAGGAAGTAATGCATAAAAAGAAGAAGGGTGGAATGGGAGTAAAGGCATCGTATTACTGCTGTTTTCTAGGTCACTCATGGCTGGATACTTTAGATATTCTCACTCTCTTAGAAGACACACCCAGGTGATTCCCTGGATGCCGAAAGCAGTGCAGTGAGAAAATGTGCTCCCATTATTGCCATGCTGTTATCATACCGAATTCAAAATGAGAAGTGAGGTCATTGTAGCTTTATGAAAGCTGATCACTTTTGTAATTACCAAAGGGGACAGTTGAATGAATTAGTTTTCTTTAAAAGACATATTTACGAATTCAGTAGTACTATGTCAATAGTCCCACCAAAATATTTCTAAATCTGTATATATTTTTGTTACCATAATTGATTTGTTAGCATTTTTCTTATCGAGTTATTTTAGTCTACTGTGGTCATTTTTTAAAATTCTCGATCAACTTCCTCATAACTGTGCCCAAAACAATAATTTTGAAATTATTCCCAATAATCTGTTACTGATTACGGGATATTGGTGAACAGGGCAGGATGAAAAGTTTTTATCTTTTCTTCACATAAATGAGAACAGAAACAAGAAAAAGCAGTTTGAGGCAAGCAATTACCCAGAGAGCCAATCCAATTTCTTTTATAATTTTTAATTACACAAGCAATTTAAGAAATATTTTCCTCATAAAAATTTCAATAATACAAAGCAAAAGTCTCCAGTTAACACAATACCCAAACCTGCTTTCCTCTTCAGAGGTATCTACTCTATTTATTTGGTATATGCCATCCAGAACTTTTTCTATGTGTTTCTATTCATATATCGACAATCTGAATGTTATTTAACATACCTGATATCATATGTTTTCTTTACTTAATATATCTTTGAGATATAATTAAGTCAAAACATACTAATCTACTTCCTCCTTTTTAACTACTACGTATTTTTATCAGGATAACATTAACTATTTTAACAAATAAATCCCAAAATGTCTACAGCTTAAAACAGTAGAATTTTAAGTCTTATGCACCTGCCAGTCTAATGAGAGTAATATAGGTCAACAAGTAGTTTTCCTATATTCAGGAACCCAATCTTCTTCCACTTAATCGCTGGCCATCTCCTAGGGTCTTGAGATTATCTGCATCCGGTTAGTGGAAAAGCATGCAGAAGGTACATTTACTTTTAAAAGCTATAGCCTAGAATTGACCCACATTACCTCCATGAATATTACCTAATAACTTCAAGAGAGAATTAAAAATTGCTAATTTAACTATTCAAACAATGGTAGGCTGTCTTTAGTTTTTGTTCCTACCAGTGAAACTGCAGTGAATGACTTTGTACCTGCCTTTGTAAGTACATGAACAATTATTTCTCTAGACAGTGTTGTATATAAACAATGGCTCAAAGAATGTGCACTTTTCTTATCTTAATGGAGACTGACAGATTGCTCTCCAGAAAAGACTATATCAACGCATACTGCACCAACAGTGTGGCATTTCCCTACATGCCACTAATGCTAGCTGTTATCAATCCTTTACATTTCACCAACGCAATAAATAGACATGATTTGTAATTGCTCTAATTGCATTTCCAAGATTTCATAATTATGTTGAGCTTCTTTCAATATGTATGTTGGTTATTGATATGCGTGCATCTGTGAATTGATTAGTCATAACTTTTGCCAATATTCTGTTTGGTTGTAGGTAAAACAAGATGTTCAAATGGAACTACAGTTTAGACTGGGGCCATAAAACATGGGACCAACCCCAACTAAATTACAAAATAGGTTGTGAGAAAGCAACAGCAGGACTTCCAAAGTAGGTGGCTGAGAATCAATTTGGGATATTTAGGTGAACACCCACCTCTAACCCATAAAAGAACTTGGAGAGGCTGAGAAAGAATGAAAATATTAGAAATTTCTCTTGCTCACACCAGTGAAATGGCTTTAAAGATGTCCTCCCCTAACCCAAAATAACCCATGTCTCTTGGAGCTTGGAGACAAAGGGCCCTGCTGTCTCAATCACTCCTGAGAATCTAGAGAGAAGTTACTGTGTGGGTAGCCAGCCACTCCGCAGGCAGAAGAAAGAAAAGGCAATCTCTCCCCAGAGTTTCATGGAGCAAAGCATGTATGTGATTTCTCTATATGTGAAGTGGTCTATGCATAGGGAAGAGGCTGTCTTAAATCCTATACCAAAGGCCACTTGGAGAAGTAATGTAACCGTTACTAGTAGAAAGAGACTGGAAGTTTATTAGTACAGGCCTAGTGGCTGAGGGAGGAATAAAAAGTAACTTGCCTAAAGAATTTGTATACCATTATCGAGATGGACTACAGGAGAGCAATCTCAGTGATGGGGTGGGAGAGTGTTCCAAAAACTCCACACATGTGCCCCGCATGGTGCCAGTGACAACACATGGCAATCCTTCAGCAAGAATGTATATGCATACTTCTTCCCTCCCATCCTTTCCCTAATTTCAACGCTGGAAGAGCCACAAGCATCTCAGTAAATGGAAGAAGAAGGAAAAAGCATAGGTTGAGAATACTGGACTTAAGGGGAAAGATAGTCCACACGTTAACTCCTGTGCAGGCTGAGTTAGAAGTTTAAGCCTTTTACATCATCTGTCCAGTTTACAAACCTCAAGGATAGTAAGTAGCAAGGAGACCAAGTGAACAAAGTAGGGAGATCTTCCAAACTTGCCAACTCAAGTTTTAACACTAAATTTGTACCAAATTTTGATGTGTGCTGAATTTCATGAAGACAGAATGGTACTAAAGAGAGGAGACATGTGTGTCGGTTTGAAACTGTGATGAGAAGTTCGAAAAGAACAAAGAGCAGCTGGCTCCTCTCGAGGAGGGAGAGGGCCGCTTTCTGCAGTGACTTATTGGGAAGGCTCATTCTGCCTCTAGGTCCTGTGAAAACAGAGAAAAAGAACTTATCTTAAACAACCTAAGAGATAAGAATTTCCTAAAAAGTACAGAATCAATGATTATCTGAATTCAATGGACACACAGTGTCTGCCTACATTAGATATCCTTCCGGCTTGATTTAGCGTGTCCTTAAATGAGTTAATACATTTAAACTTCTTAGAAATGTGTCCAGCATACAGTGACTGCTCAATAAATAATATTATTACCATTGTAAATATTATTAAAAATAATCAGATTCTGTATTCACAAATACTATCTAGTAGATGATTTTATTCAATGCTCATTGAGTTGTGAGGCAATTTTGTTAAATAAAAATTTCCATTGTTGTCGTGTCCTGGGGGGGAAGCATCTGTCTGTGTGTGTCTGTGTGTGTCTGTCTCTGTGTATATATACACAAAATTTCTAATGATTACCGAAATAAAACAGTTGAAACTATATTATCAAAACAGAACGCGTAATTCTGAAAGGTAGAGTATCACGTCACTGTGAGAGCCAGGTGTTGAAGTTAACATTATACCCCAAAGCCATCTATTCTTCCCCTGTCATTTTGTGTTTAAAATAGCCATAAAAGAGTGAATATAAAGTAAAGCAAGCTGGAAAAAGCTTTACTATGGGTAACAAGTAGCCCAGGCATGATAACCTCATGCAGGGAGAAGTGATCTAAAACAAGAACACTATAGTGGTGCCGAAATAGTCTTGGGTGCAGACGACTGAGTCTCCAGCTAATCACGAGTTTTCCGCAATCGATGGCAGTAAAACCCAACTTTGTTTGAGTCACCCTCTCCCAGGGAGAAGGATCTGGACAGAGAGGCTTCTAATGACTTCTTGCTCCTATGGGCGCAGCTTAGAACTGATGGGCAGTGCCAGGAACAAAAAGCCTGATAATGGACTTGTCCTATGAATTTGCTCTTTCACTTTGCTTGCCAAAACTGCTAAAGAATCCCTTGGAATTCTCAAAGCCTTCCTGGGAATTGAGACCAGTCTATCTAACTGAAGTAAAAAATGGCACTGATTTATTTAGTACTATCCATTTTAGGAAAAGTAGTATTAATCAGCATAGCCGCCTTTTCCAGGTAATTTTTAAAAAATCCCTACGATGCCAGAAATTCAAGTTCTTAGAAACGACTTCCTGGAAACCACACATACAAGAAACTAAATGTTTCCCACATGTGTCTAGGAGGTAAGTATTGTGGGGAGAGAGAGGGGACTAAGGCACCAGCCACTACAAGATTTAACTCTAGCAGACTAGAAGTCACATAGTAGGTGCTTCCTTAAAACTAATGTCCCAGATGTACTGTTTGATCCATAAGGGCTATATTTTCTTAATACTTTATATTTCTCAGCATAAACTTGCTACCAGATAATTCATAAGTAGTAATTAATTTCTCACAGTTTTGCAGGTGGGAAAATTGAGAATTCTTACTCAGTGAGCATGCAGGCAATCATAAGAGATCCCACAACTTCCAATTTATGAACTCGTTATGTACAGAAAAAGACACTCTTGCCTTTTTCCTGATGGGCTAGAACAGAATTCTGCTCAGTTAGAGGCCTAGCAAAAGCAAAACTGAAGGATAGAAAGTGTGAACGACAGAGAAAATGGGCCTGGTGACCTTTACATACAGGCTGGAGGGTATCAGACAAGATGTGGCAAAACCTACGTGTCCCTTCCTCAAGCTCACCTGTGCTGTATTGAGTTGTCAGGTTACAGACAAGTTTCACATGGCAGTGTTATCACAATACCTACCACATATCTAATAGATTTTTTGTGAGTATTTGACAAATATTTTTTGAAAAAGAGAAGGAAGAAAGAAAGGAAAGGAAAGAAGAGAGGTAATTAGAGTTAGATGAGGTCACGAGAAACAGTCTAATGGGATTCTTGCACTTATAAGGAGAGACATGCAAGAGTCGCTCCACCCCTTCCTCCTCTTCCTCTCTGTCTTGTGGGGACACAGCAGGGAGAAGGTGGCTGTCTGCAAGCTAGGAAGGAATCTCTCACCAGAACCCAACCATGTTGGCACCCCGATCCTGTAATTCCAGCCTCCAGGACTGTGAGAAAATAAATTTCTGTTGTTTAAGCCCCCAATGTACAGCATTTCGTTATGGCAGCCCGAGCTGACTAACACACATGCATATGTGTAATTCAATCCTAGACCAACCATAAGTCTTTTTTCTTCATTTCTCATCTGGAATGCCCTTCCTAATACCCATCCCCCTGCTTACTGCATGCCCATACAATACACACACACTCCCATTTAAAACCATACATAGTTTTCTTTACACCACCCTCTAAAACTTCTCAAATCCCTTCCCAGTCAGCATAAATCTGCCAATATTTTGGGCCTACCCAAAGCCCAAGGTACTATAGAATTGCCTCTTTTAGATCTACGGGCTATTCATGACAGCATCTTACTGTGACCCTCACTAGACTTCGAGCCCCCAGAAGGCAAGGGTTTGAGCCCCTCTCATCTTTTATTCTTTGTCCTGCCTAGCATCACATCGGACTTCAAGCAAATACCCAATAAATATCTGCTGAATTAAATGCAATTGACTATTGGGCACTTTACAGTCTCTAGATGAGCCCCTTTCCAGCCAGAAAAGGAACTGGAAAATCCCAACAGGGTTAGCATGCAGGCTTTCCTCTAAAATTTAAGAAACTGCCTGCAGACTCCACCAGCCTTCTGAGCATCAAGAAATCGATGACAACAAATGGTGTTGTCAAAGGGCCACGTCACAGGGGAGCACACACACTAGAAGCACCAACGGATGGTGCACCGATGCAATGCCCACAGGAGCTTATCACAGCCACCTCCACGTGGCCCCCCGCACAGAGCCAGATCAGATTCGGACAGAGGGCAGCTTGCTGATTTCTGTCCTCACTCCTAGAGTGATGTCTGTGTCTGTCAATAAGGGGAGGAAGGGTAAATTATCTCAGTGCTGGGCTACGAGGCATAGAGAGGAACAAATAGCCACTTGTATTCTGCAAGATAAGAGAGGAAGAAGAATGGCAGAACAAGAATAAAAGACTGGCCAGCCAGGGGTGTACAAATGAGCTATGCTGCAACCATGCAGAGAAGAAAGATGGAGAATGACTCACTACATGTGGAATGCATCATTCATTTTAATCACCACAGGCAAGTAGAACTACCCAGTGTTAAAATATGAGGTGGGTATAACATCACTAGCCTTGCCATATAGACCTTAACGTGCTGGCTAAGAATTGGAACCCTGAACTGAATTATAATCTCAGAAACATTCTAATCAGTGCTTTAATGAAGTACTGTGATATATGATCAAACTCTTCCCCTCAGTACCCTGTTGTTTTGCCTTTTTACCCCTACCTCTACCCCCCACCCTCCAATCCCTCTTCTCTCCCCTGCTGTGAGGGCCATCATTCCTTCTGAAACAGCTAGCTCAGGTAACACAGCAAAAAGATGAAAGTCTTGAGAAAGATACTGGCAACCCTCAGGCAGAAAGATTGAATGGAAAAGGAGAGAAAAAGAAGAGAAACAAGCAGTGAATCTAAGGCCTGAGAAAGCTACTCTGACAGTCTCATTCCTGCATTATCTTTTGCCTGGCAGCTGCAGCTGTTCACCCACTTTCATCCCTGACATAAACAGTCCATATCTGCAATTACAAGTGCCCGGGGAGCAAGCATTAGTATGCTGCATACAGTCTGGGAAAAGTGTAATGCTGGGCTTCTTCCTGCCTTAGAAGTCCCTCACAGACATTCTTAGGAACAAAGGGAAAAAGGATACAGAAAAGCCGAGCATCTGTCGGATGCCAGAACCCATGTCTGAAGCATGGGGTCAGGCTTTGCGCAGTGGCAGTATCACAGCCAATGAGGTTTATGTAAAGTGCGTTTAATGCTAATTGAAGCATGGGGTCAAATGGTGGGGTCAGATGGTGGGGTCAGATGGTGGGGTCAGATGGTGGGGTCAGAGGCAAGGTGAAGAGCAGAGGAGACGAAATGCAGTTGGTGGCTGAGACTGATTTTTTTTTAAATCTGTCTTAAAGAATTAATCACCTGCTAAGACCTTTACACTAATTTGGGGGGTAAGTAAAATGATAATAGTGGGGCAACTCAGTCCAAAGCCAAGCATACGGGGACAGAAAAAGGAAAATAAAAAAGGAAAACTATTAAATACTCTCTCCCCTTTGCTCTCATATTATCTATCAGTTGGTATTTTTTGATCACATCCTTGCCTAGTTAAAATAACATTACCATTGCAGCCAGAATAGAGCAATTGAAGGTATCCCACTCAAGTTTAGATTGGTCTTAATAAAATCAAGCTCTCTAAGCATCTCAGTTTCCTGCAGTAACTAAATCTTAAGAGGACTATGGGAAACTTTGTTTTTAAAGTGAACCAATTAGAAAATTACATAAAGGAAAATTGATAAGAAATAGATCAGAATCTAAATGTCCAATAATAGACGACTGGCTAAATAAATCATAAAATGTACCTTTAATAGAATACTATGCAATCAGGAATTTAGTTCTATAATTTTGAGCTAGTGACATATATCCACAAACACACTTCATAAGGAAGCCGTGACAGCATGAGAGTCTCTGAAGCTTACAAACCGAAGTTTTATTTGATAGGAAGTAGAGGCATTTCTGGCCAAGATCAGAAGACAGTCAGTCCCTGGTTCTATATTTTGTGGGTGTATGCCTGCACAAACACACAGATATTGATGGGCCACTTAAG
>NW_011888887.1:3907335-3955194 GCF_000151845.1 Pteropus vampyrus | reverse complement strand
GAGCACCTGGCTCCCAGTTGTTACTGAGTCACAGTACCTGCTCTGTGCCATCTGTCTCCAAACTTCTTGTCACATACAAAGAAAAAAGAATAAGAAAATAACATGTTCTTTCAGTTTTCTCTGATTTGCACCCAAATCTATTTCTAATTTTTATAGGAGGTGTCAATTAAAAACTGGGAGAATTAAAATCCTTTTCTCCCTTCACCTCATCCCCAACAAGAAGAGGCAAGTGAAAGTTGGCTGATTAGCATATTAAGTCAAATACTGTCCCCCACAAACCTGTATCTACTCAGAACCTGTGAAGTGACCTTATTTGGAAACAGGTTTCTGTAGCTGTAATCAAATTAAGATGAAGTCACACTGGGTTAGGATGATAGAGAAAAAAAGTGAAAAATAAAGATACTGATAAAAAATCAAGTACCGATAGAACTCCTCAATCAGAGAGAAGCTTAAAATTAAAATTAAAATTAAAATAATTTAACTAGAACCAACTATATTTCACTGATGTTTCCATATCCAAGACTGAGTGTGTAATAATCCAATACTTTACAAAACAATAATTACAAACCATAGATTCTAAAAAAATAGGGCTCATAAGAGAGAAAATATCCCTTCTTCAGCATGGCTTTAAGTAATGTGAACTATAAAAAAATGAATGCTGATCTTCAGATGCACTTGACAAATAAGTCCCCCAATCTAAGAAGCCGCAGGCTGGCAGTTCTCCCTGGTAGAACAGTAGCTTGAACTAGAACAGAAGGACTTATACTCATCTACAGTTATGGGACAGGAGTCCCCTGTGAAGCCTGTGAATCTGTGTGTTAATGAACATTGATATTCATCCGCCTGAAATTCTAGACTGCTAGACTCAGTAGAAAACCAACAATTGAGAGTTTCTCTGTGGCTGGATAGCATTTTCTGAAGGTAAGCAGTGGGCTGGATGGCCTGACAGGACTAAAAGGGAACTAATTAAAGGGGTCAGAAGGACCCTCATGAACTAAACCAGGACAAGCATTATCCAAACTTCATGAGGCTGCATAGTTCAAATATGTGGGAAGAGAGATGTTTAAGTTGTAGCAGGAAAGCAAGGAGCTGAAAGTGTCCTATTAAAGGGACACCAAAGAGGAAAGGAAAGAGGAGTGAGGTATAAAGAATTATGTTGAATGAGATTTTTCTGCACGTAGAAGATGGAAAAGCCAACAGGATCAGACTTGCTTACACTACTGAGCCCTGCAGAAATTCTCCAGCTCTGGGTCGCAGCCTCCTTCTTCACCTTCTGATATGCATTAGGCTTTCTCCACCCTTCCTGTGTGTGTCTGTCCTCCTTGCTTGATTACGTTATGCTCATCACCTTCATTGTAGAAAGGAACGATGTGAGGCCCAGGGAGCCAGTGGAAGGGCCAGACTCAGACACAGGCTCCCCTGAAGTAGAGTAGTATCCTCCCACCTTTTCAGTTTGCCTCTTTTGTGTCTAATGAAGTGCCTTTGTTTGAAGGATGGAGGCATTGTTATTTAAAACCGACATGAAGTTCTCACTGTGAGGAAAAGTCTACAGATGTCGGGTCTCTTATAGATAATAAAAATTGCTTTCCAGAGTAATTAAAGGCTTAAGAATAAAAGTAGGTCCCATGCGAAGAAAATACAGAAAATATAATCCAGTTCAAGCAAAAAGGTTGAGGTAATAAATGCCTTTGCTAGATTTAACATATTCATTTGGCAAGATAAGCTCACTTAATGAAGACCTAGAGGCCATCTCATGTAACATGAAACATTAATGAAGGTCCTATGTATCACCCAAGGCTGAAAGCTGAGAGGATCACAAAAATAGAATATGGAAGAGAAATAATTAACATCAATAATCCGTACCACTTCCAGATGGTCAAACTGAAAGGGTCTTTTCATAAGTCAAACTATAAACTATGTAAATGGGTCAGTAAAACGCATCGCTAAAGATTGAGGCTAGAGACTACACCCAGCAGAAAACTTCAAATACTTCATAAGCAGTTTCTTACCTGGAACCACGGAGAACTGCAACTACATACCATTTCCCAGGCCGCAGCAACCTATGGATATAAAGGCATCGAAACTTTAAGAAGTTTAAAATCCTCCAGCTGCACTGCTCTATACTCCACATGCACGAAACGGGGTTCATCGGGCTCAGGAATCTTAGTTATGTCTGCCTCAGCTTGTCTCCTAAGAGCGCATATGGTTTTTCTTACCTCCAGCTCCTCTTCATTGCAGATGGCTGCCCCAAAAAGCCACCTGAGAGCAGTGCTTGCCTATTGACACTGCCCGATGCCAAAGAGAAAATATTCAAGTTCAAGCTAAGGGTTCCTTGGATTCCTCCCTGTGCCATTCAGTCACCCTGCACCAAAATTTCACCAGATTGGATTATGTGGGGGCAGGGGAATTCCCTCCCCAACCTCAACTTGTGTGATATTATCAGCCGCAAAGCATAGTACACCTCAGACATCTGAGTTTCCTCTATGGGAAGGACTCCCTCACCCTCTGCCTGTAAACCTTCCCTCTTTTAGACTCAGGTCTGTGGGCCAGGAAAGGAGAGCAGTATCTGAAACAAGCGCCATGCTATACTCCCCATCCTCATCTCTCCTGCAGATGCCCACAGAAACCTAGTTTGAACAGGCCATGTCCCCCTGGCTCATGCACTTAGGTAACTGAGTGGGCTGTGCATCCCCTACCAGTCCATCAGACTTATGTTCTGAATTCCAGCAATGCTCACAGTTCAGTCTGTCAGTCAGTCAGTCAATCGGCAAATACTAATTAGAAGTCTACCCTATACCATACATTAGAAGTGCAATAATGAACAAAAGTATACCTGGTCTCTGCATTCACAGAGCTACAATCTAGTGGGAGAAGCAAACATTATGCAAAGAATGATACAAATTGATATAAATGCACAACTGCCATGTGAGTAATATACCTGGTGCTGTGAGAGAGCACACATAGAGGAAAACTATCTACTCACGGAGAGCAAGGAAGGTTCCTGAGGAAGGGATTAAAGAGTTAACAGGATGAGGTGAGTGGGAGGAGCACTTTAGCCTGCGGGGAGAGAACAGCAGAAGAAATTCAATGTCCTGCAGGAATATAACCTCAAAATAGTACTTTCCCCCTACATGTTGATTTGGTTAACATTATTAACTATAAAGCACTGTGAAAAGTACTGGGTAGCACTGTGTAATTAATAAAAGAAAAAGATATAATCTTTGATCCCAAAGGGCTTAAGTTCTAATAGAGAAGACAGGAAAATTAACTTTTATTGAATTATGACAACTACCATGAGAAAGGGAATAAAGGAGCTTCAGACTAAAGGGTCAGGCAAGATTTCCTAGTGAGAGGCCCCTGAGGGAAAGACAAAAAGATGGGATTTCCAGGAAGAGCAAAGAGCCTGGGGAAAGGCACAGAAGCATGAAACTGCAGGACCTACTCAGAGAACCACCAGAAGCTGAGTTTGGCTGATGAGAAGGATGCAAGCAGGTGTAGGCCAGGAATGTGACAGGAGATGAAGCTGGACAGGAAGAAAATCTGGAGACTCTAAGAGAAGCCACGTGTTGAGTTAAGGTATCAGAACTTTGTCAAAAAGGAATAAGGAGAGAATAAGGATTTTTAAAAGAAACTGTGAATGATTTTCTTTTATTTCATTTTGCTTTTTTCTCTACTGCCTTCAACAGTGAAATGTACTAAGATTTCAAAAGAAACCCAAAACCCATAGTGATTGATCCAGATTCTACTTTGTCATTTTCACAGGTTTATTTCTCCTGCTAGATGTTAGCACATAAAATCCCCAGGTGTTTTTCAATGTATGTTACATTTCCTTCAGTTTAGTAAATCAGGGAGTTTATTTGCTTTCATTACACTGCTTTGTGTTCTGGTGGGCAGTAAGCCATTCCAGCATTGAGCTAAAATTAATATTTTTAGCAATTTTGTAGTAACACGTGTGATACAGATAGATGATAAATAGAGAGCAGTTTTTTTTAACATCATGATTTATTTATCAAACAGTGAAAATGAAATAGATAATTAAAAAATGATAGCTCTTACTCTTAAAACAAGCTGAACATCTTAGAATATAGATCTTTTTTATATTTTAATATTATGTCTGACACATACAAAAGATTTTATTAGCACATTTATATTATAAAGCATGATATATTAAACTCTCATGAATCTACTAGCCAATGAACACATTATGAATAAGTTGCATCAACCTACGTATTTCTCCTCTATCTCATCTTATCCTACTAATCTAGAATAAAGCATTATTCTGTTTTTTTTTTTTATCTTTGCTTTTTAAAAATAGCTATATTAAATGTATGGCTAAACATATTGCTTATTTTTTGTTTGAACATTATCTTAACAGTGTCATAAAGTTTATGGTCTTGTAGAATTTTTCTTTTTTACACCACATTAGATTCATATGTTACTGAGTATAGCTATGGATCATTCATTTTCACTGCTGTATAATATTCCATTCTGTAAATGTAGCACAATTTATACATTCATTCTCTTGATAATGGATTCTAAAGAATTCAAGTTCTTGGCTATTACAAACTGTTTTCTATGAGCCTGCCCCTGGGCACATGTATAAGAATTTCCCTGGGGTAGATATTAGGTATGAAATCACTTAGTTACATAGAGTTTCCACGTTCAGGTTTCAAGATAATCCCAAATTGTTTTCCAAAGTGATTTTCTAAATTACCCTTTGAAGACCATTATATAAAAATTCCTATTGCTACATACTCTCTTCAATACTTTGTGAACAAGGACAGTGGGAATAAAAAAGAAAAAAATAGGCTGTATTTAGGAGATAACACATAAAGATGTACTGGGCAAAAAGGAAACATCAGGATGACTCAATATTTACATATTAATATTTACCGATATAAGTATAATATTTGAATTTGATAATAATTTTTATTTCTTTGATTGATGAAGAGATTAAACACCTTTTTTAGATTTATTGCCCATACACTTACAAGTCATTTGCCCATTTGTATATATTGTCTGCATGTATGTTTCCTATTGAATGGTAGGAGTTTTTTTAATATATTCTGGGTATTAAACTTTTGTTGGGTATACATATGTATAACAAATGTATTCTAGTAACGTTGTCGTTTTACTTTTTTATGATTTTTTTGGTAAACAGAAGTAATTAATTTTAATAAAGTTGAATTAATCACTTTTTTAGAACTTTTTATACTTTTACCAAAACCTTCCTTACCCAAAGAAAAAATTTTTTTAATTCTCCTACATTTTCTTCCTAAAGTTTTTCTTTTCTCAAAAGTCCTTATCTATTTAAGTTGACTCTTGTGTATAGCATGAGGCAGAAATTCAATTTCAATTTTTTGAATGGATATCCAGTTATCCCAGCACTTTTTATTGAACAATTCTTCCTTTTTCCATTGATCTTCAGTGCTCCCTATGCTAGATGTTTTCTATGGCTCTTGGCACCCATTGATTTCCCCTCCTGTATTACAAGTGCTGAAAACCTAAAAATTGAATTTTCCAAACTTCTTTTCCAGCAAGGTTTGAGACACAGTTTATATGCTGTCTGAGAAATGCACTTATGCAAATTTGGGCAACAGGAGAGAGGTAGAAAAAAATGTATTCCTAGCAACAATGACAGAGGAAACACAGACTTGAGGAGATAGGTTTTTCAGGAGCCAGACGGACTCAGAATCTCCATGTCAGTCACCAGTCTTGGGGCTGCAGTTCAGGAAGGCACTGTCCTCAGTAGGAGTGTCCTAACATTTGCTGACTTCTGCATAGCAGCCAAATATTCCTGACTTTCTGGATGTTTGTAGCAGTGCACTGTAAATCCAAAACCATGCCTGCACCCCTTCCAGTCCTTTAATAATTTTCATATCTCTATTTTCCTGTTTTAAATCCCTCGTGCTTGAAATACTGAGTAGTTTCTGTTTTCCCTATTTCACCCTAAGAGCTAGACCTCTGTCAGTAATCACAATTCCATTTACAGTGGCCTTTTCTTGGGTTTTCTACCATGTATCTATCATTGGTTGACTTTTTTGTCCACAAGGCAATAACACACTGCTTTAATTATGGCTTTAGATAAACCTTGATATCAATAAAGCATATCTGTCCACCCTAATCTACACAGATGTTTTGATTGTTCTTAGCTCTTTGTTATTATACATCTGTTTTAGGGTCATCTTATTACATTCATTAAAAAGGTCATAATTTTTATTGGACTTGTACCAAATCCATAAAGTTTTGGCAAAATTAACACGGATCCACATTTTAGAAGTATCATTCTACATGTATTATTAGGTTTGGTGGGGTCAGAATGAAGGGAAAAAAAGACCAAGTCAAAAACTATGTAGGCAATTAAGTGAAATAAAGCAATGACAATGACGATAAAGAGATGTATGCTATGTTTAGGGTGTACATTCAAGGATGTACGGATTAAGAAGTAATATTAAGGAATGGCTCTGGTTTCCTTCTGGGTGTTATTCTTTAAGATAAATACAGAAGCAGCCTACTTAGGAAAAAGGACAATGAGACTAGTTTGGAGCACGCTGAGTTCTGGTAACTAAGAAATATTCAAGTATATGTGAGTGTGAAATCCTACAGAGGGGAACGAGCTGTGTATACTTAGAGTTATGAGTCAGCCATATGCAAGTGGCTATGGAAGTCAGTGTGGAGACTTCCCACACATGGGAAAAATCTTTGAGAACGCTGTCATTTTGAGGGATCACATGAAAAGGAGACCATGAAGGAGGCTGCCAGGAGATTCCAGAGACATAAGAGGGAAACCAGAGGAGAAAAATGTTATGAAAGTGAAATGAAGAGCGGTGCTAAGAATGAGGAAATTGTTAACATTGCCAAATAACGAAAAAGAAATGTGTACACTGGATTTAATAATATGAAGTTAATTGGTAGAAATAATTTTATTGCTGTATCGGGGACAGAAAGTAAATTGCTGACAGTTGAGCAGTAAATAGCCAGTGAGGAAGGGAAATGGAAAATGTAAATGGCTCTTTGAGAAGTTTGGCTGCAAAAGAAAAGAGATATACAACAGTAGCTAGAGGGTGATATAGGTGCAGAGGATTTTTTTTTTAAAGAACATGTTTATATGTTGAAGGGAGCAAACAAAATATAAAGTAAAGTGGATGACTTGTGGCCCAGGGACTCTGCCAAGTCAGAAGATAAACTCCAATGCAGGTGGTTGGGTAGATGAATTAGACTTTGGCAGCAGGAAGGACAGTCTTTCATAGAAAATAGGAAATACTATGAAGGTATGAGTCCCGATAGAAATACATTTTATAGGTGGGTTGGAGTTGTGGATGAGGGAGTAAATTCTTGTTTTTCTGAATGAATAAGAAGGCAAGGTCACACGCTGTGAGCAGGAGCAGATGGGCCAGAGGAAGGAAAAGTAGTAAAAGTTTGGAGTAGCTGTTGAGACGAAAGGGAGAAATAGCTGTTTAGCTTCATGGAGAATGACTCCTGGCAATTCTGAGAGTCTAGCTAAGGTGTAAGGATTTGTCCAAGCTGCCGGATGATTTTCTCCAGTAGAGCGTGATACCATGGGACAGCTGGCTTCAGTTTATCCCATGTCCTCTGTATATGACTCGCCACATTCAAGTGAAATTAGGTACATGCCGTATAATCTCACTTGAGTTTTATTGCAAATTGGCACATGTTGAGTGGCCACTAAGACTGCCAAAACTAGACTCACAGGAAGAAAGGGAAGAGAGATTGAACAATAGTTTGTAGCAGGCTAAAAAGGCAAAAGAATGAATGTATAGGAAAATATTCTATATCTTTGGCTGCTCTGGGCCACACCAAAAGGCAATGACATGTGGCTAGGACCAACAATTATCCTTTTAATAAGGTTAGCAAATTAGACAACATTATTACTAATGACAACTGAAAAGCATGCAGGAAAAACCACTATCCAAAGATAAATTTGTACAGAATGGTGATTAACCAACTCCAGCCAACCGATCACATATCCTGATCTTTAAGAAACTTAATAAAACTGTAGACATATTGATTTTGCTCTTCCTCTAGGCAGAAATATGCCAAGAATATATACAGAAAATAAATAATCCCGAGCTTTCTTAAGAAAGCTAAAGCAAATGTGGAGTTACAGGCTCTCAAAGTGAATCCGGGAATAGGGCTGGTTCAGCATGCAGCTAATATTATAAAGATTCATTACCAGGTGCTTGTGTTAACAAGGATGAAACACCTCTCATATGACCTGGAGATTTTTTTCCTCTAAAATGTACTCAGGAGAACGGAGACAGAAGAGCAAGTTATTACTTGATGTACTGATAAACCATGTGTGAAGTAGAGATCCATCAGATGCCCCGTGAGAGGCAATTCTAGAGGATTCCAGGGGAAATGGTTTGATACTTTGTTAATCACTGAGACTCCAACAGCACAACTGTTATTAGAAAATGTGAAGGGTTGGGCGGAAATTTCCAGAGGGGAGCTGTGAAGCGCCTTTGTTGTCCTGAATGTGAGGTCGACAGGCATCTGTTGTAGCGGCCAGTGGGACAGTACTGGCTGAGCTGGTCACCAGTCGCTGCAAATTAAAAGTTGTTTCCCAGCGCACAGGGACAGCGAAGTGGCTAGAAGAATGCTTCTCTGTTTTATCAAGAGCATATGTGAACTGCAATCTACAGTGGAAATTAAGGAGAAAACAAATACAAGAATATAGGGAGGAGTCAGACCAGTTGAGAGGCTAGTGGTAAAAGAAATGTGACTCAGGAAAGACAAAGAAAAAAGAAATTCCTTTGTCTATTCTACTTGGCCCTCTCTCCTCTTTTCTTCACTTTCTTTTGTTGTTGTTGTTGTTGTTATGGGCAAATTCCCTGTTCTCCCATGTGCCAGGAGGGAGTCATACAGCAAAAATATTTCCAGAACTTTTTGCCAACTCCATCTGCTCCCCCTGGAAGAAAGAGGGATGATTTATCTACTTTATAGATACTCACCTCTGAGTAAGATAGGAATAGATGGGAGCATCTTCAATCTGAGTACATATTATGGAAAACTATAACAAACGTCATATTTAATTAGTGACATGTTAAAAACTTTCTTCCTGCCTAAGATCAGGAACAAAACAACAGAAATTTATTTCTCATGGTTCTGGAGGCTGAGAAGTCCAAGATCAAGGTACCAGGAGGTTGGTATCTAGTGAGGACTCACTGCCTGGTTTATACACAGCCATCTTAACTACTGTGTCTTCAATGACAGCAAAGGAGCTGTCTGCGATCTCTTTTATGAGGGCACTAATCCCATTCTAAAGGGCTCTGCCATAATGACCACCCAATCATCTCCCAAAGGCCCCTCCTAAAATCATGAGATTTAGGTTTCAATATATGCATTTGGAGGGAGGGATATAAACATTCAGTCTATAGCAGAAAGAAATAAAACTGTTCTTATTCACAGATGATATAACCATGTGCATTGAAAACATCTTAAACACTCAACAAATAAATTTAACAATCTTTCTCAATGTAAACAATATTAAGAACCAGGAAATTACACATGTATATGTATATGCAGCATAAATTAGAAAAGTTTTTTCTTAATCAGAGACTTTACAATAACACCAAAAAATCCTCAGATGTCTAGGAATAAATTAAAGAAAAAGTAGGTAAAACCCATACAGAAAAGTGAAAAACATGGAGGAATTTAAGAACACTTAAATGCATAGACTATATCACATTTATGAATTGATATATTCATATTATAAAACTTCATTTCTTCCCAAACCGATTCAGCACAATCTCAATTAAAAGTCCAGTTCCTTTGTAGAAATGGCAAAGGCCAAGAATAAGACTATCTTAAAGAAGAACAACAAAATGAGATGACTTATAGGACCAGATATTAAGACATTATAAAGCTTCAGTAATTAAGAGAGCATAGTTTGGGCACACATGTAGACAATTAGACACCAGTGAAACAAAATAGAAAACCCAGAAGTAGACTCACATTTATACAATCTCCTGATAGTTGATAAAAGTGCCACTACAATACAAAACAATAGGAAAAGGATGGTCTCTTAATAAACAGCATCAGATCAACTGCATTTACATATGGGGTAAAATGCACCTTTACTCCACTACATATCATACGCAAAAATCTATTCCTATATATGAAAGATAAAATAATAATTCTGGAAGAATATATAAGAAAATATTATGACCTTGGGATAAGCAAAGATTTATTAAACAAGACACAAAGAAATTAATAGCCATAATAAAAGACATTGAAAAACAGAACTTCTACGACCATGCCACCCTGAATGTGCCCAATCTCGTCTGATCTCGGAAGCTAAGCAGGATTGGGCCTGGTTAGTACTTGGATGGGAGACCACATAGGAAGACCAGGTGCTGTAGGTATTGGAAAGGAAAGGAAAGAAAGGGAAAAGGAAAGGGAAAGGGAAAGGGAAAGGGAAGGAAAGGAAAGGAGGGAGGGAAGAGAAAGAAAGAAAAAATATAGAACTAGATTGAAAACCATGTGGTAGTTAACTACTAAAGCTAGATATATACATATTCTATGAACCAGAAATTCTACTCTTAGAGGTACACCCAACAGAAATGCGTGCATACGTGCATCAAAAAACATGTACAAAATGTCCTTAGAAGCATTATTCATAATAGACCCAAACTGGAAATAATCCAAATGTTCAAACAATAGAATGAATAAATAAATAATGGAATATTATAGAACAATGATAAAATTACTTCTACATGCTGTATGACTTGGGTGGATCTCACAGACATAATGTTGAAAAAAAGAAGCCAGACACAAGAGTACATATTATGTGATTTCATTTTTATAAAACCCAAAAATAGGTTAAACTAATATACTTGTATAAAGACAGAATAGTGGTTAATTTATAGGAGGTATAATTACTTAGTTGAAAATGAGAGAGACTGTAGAGGAGGAGTTTATAGTGTTCTTGTTCTTGATTCTGCGTATTTCTATTTTTTAAAGATTAATAAAGCTATACACTTAAGATTTATACTTTATTACATATAGTTCATACATCAATAAAAATAATATGCAAAATTAAAATTACAAACATAAGTTAGATTTTTAATCTCTCTCCATAAAACTCCAGCCCCTTCTCATACTCAAACTAGATGAATGAATATGCCACTTTTGCTCTTAAAGAATTATGAAGATTTTTAAAAACCTATATAATAAGTTATTGATTGGTGATATGGGGTATAATGGAAAAAGAATGAAAGATCTCAGCTGAAGTACTTGAATTCTCATCTGCCAGCTTCATGACCTTGAGTAAGTCTTTTGATTTTGTTAACCTCAGTTTCTTCATCTATAAAACACTGATAATAGTACCCCTATTTCAATATCCTCCCTCAACCAGTCTGGGAAACATTTTTTTTTTTCTTTTCACATCTTACCCTAAATTCTTGCTGTTTATAAAACCTTTTCTTGTTCATCCAAGCAGACTAATAATCCTTCCCTGCTTCTCCATCTATGCTTTCTGCATACTTACTTTACAGTGTTAGATTTTGTCAGTGCCCATGAGAAGGCAACATCTAGAAACTTCTAGAAGACTAGGATGGTACTTTTTCATATTTTGTATCCCTGGAATCTAGCCTTAAGCCTGACATATCAGCACTAAATAAATACATGAATGAGTACATGAATGAATGAATGTCTGCCTTACCTATCTAACTGACTGACTATAACAATCTTGTGGATTGATATGCATGAAAGGAAAATGCTATACAGATGTAAATTATTATAGTTCAATGCATAGGAATAAGCAAGCCACAGAATTATTTCCAGTTTGTCTTATTCATTCGTAAAGGAATACAGAACACACCACTTGATTTTTGAAGAACTATAATAATTGAAAGGATTAAAAAATGTTCTCAGAACCTCACTGAAACTTGTGAACTCTGCAAAGACAGACAACTGACTGAACGAAACAGGAATTCAGTCAGAAGTGACAATATAACACTTGTCATGAAGATAGAAGCAATGTTTAAGACAAACAGCTCTCAGGCTTGAAAAGCAGTCTCACTGTCCAAAATTCAGTGAGTGGGTAAATAATGTGAAAGGAAACTGCATGTCCTACTATTTATAAATGAGGCAATTAGACTATCTGTTGAACACATCTTTGAATAGCAGTGTGGGCAAGCCTCTTTAAAAAAAATTTTTTTATCTGTTTCTTTTGTACAGAAATGTATAATCAAAACTCTCCCCTTTGTATATATCATGGCCTAGCTTTCTGTGTTTGGTTTATGGTATTAAAGCTAATTTTAACTCCCTTAATAAAATAGAACTCTAGTCAAACTACAGCAAGTCAACTTTGCCATCAACGCCAAAAGTAGCAATCGCATCCTGTTTTTCTTCAGGACCATTTAACATCTGTCTCAGATGCCAGCACAATAGAAAATGTATACAGAAGGAACTTGATTAACACCAGGGATTGGATCTGGGGGCTATAGAACACTTCACCTCTAAGTCAGCAGTTCAAATCCAGCCTAGAGTGAAGAGGATAAAAATACTTCCAGGTATTGTCTGCTTAAATCAAGTTTAAGCCTTGATGCAGCATCCTGAGCCAAGGGATCAACAATATATTTTAGGATCTTGTTCACAGCTGTAAAGCAAGAACAAGGTCTGCAGACCCAGGAGACGGAACCAGCTCTTTATCTCAACATCCAGCAGCATTATTTAGGCCTCACTTGGTGTCCTATCGGCCCCTCTCCTGAGGTGCCAAGAAGATTTTCACTTAACCTCACTTCCAAACACCTAAATCATTACCTCCCACCACTAGGATGCTGGATAACAAAGCTGGGAATTTTATAAAGAAAAGCAATTGAATGCTTTCCTTTTCGAATAGTGAAATGATTCAGAAAGAACAAGGAGGGGGAAAACAGAAATTTAAATTAAAGATTATAAACTTTTATGTACATGGCCATGAATATATAATTTCCTTGATAAACTTTAAGATTTTGCCCAAGGAAAAAATTCACCCTATTATGAATGTAATGGAGTTTCTATAAATATGATACACGACCTACTAACTTGCATACCGAATTAGATGCTAGAGACATTGCTGAATCACAAACACCTGCTCCTGAATTTCTGTAAATACTTCAGCTATGGAATCGAAATGAGCACCAGCAGTAGTAAATCATATCAAACTCAAACCAGAAAACACCTTATGGGTGAATGGAGACATCGCCAGGCAAATTAAAATCTTGATATATTACCACTATTAAAATTTGTCAAACACAATTACATAGACCCTTACATTTTCAATATCACCTCATACAATTTCTGATTTTTTATTCAGTTCCATTTTCTGAGACATCTTTATCACTTGACCAAAGTGGTATAAAGGAATGGTGGTCACAGGCTGTGGTTTGATCAAAGGGGAAAAAGCCCTGGGATGCAAGTCAGCAGACATTCAGAGCCCTCATCTTGACTCTGCCATCACTACCCTTCATAAACTTGAGAAACTTCAGCTAGCTGGTCTATCTTATCTGCAGAACAAGGATGGGAAAGGAGGGTAAATGAGGCATTATGGAAGGTTCTTTTCAGGTCTGCATTCTAGAAAATGCAAAACAGGCTTTTAAGAGTTCTTGTTTATTAAAATAGTTTTTAGTTCAGTGTAAATTAGTTCTATAAGGCCTTCTTAAGAGATATAAAAATGCTATATTTCTATGCATTAAATTTTTATTTTAAAAGACTGATTAGTATATATTAATTGCCAGGTGATTTTTAGGAATAATTTGACTTCGATTTATAAATCTACCTTTATTTCAGACTTAAGACTGCAAATTAAAATATGCTGGAGTCCAAGAATGTCACTTAGTCACAATCTAAACACATTAATGTGCCACTCCGAGAATTTATACCAAAAGAAAATAGACAAGCACATGAGTATTAGAATCTTTTCTACATAGTTGGATTTTCCTAAATATAAATTTCAATCTGAGTTGCACCAAGACTATGTATTTACTTTCTGCGTGAAAAGTATAGGAAAGGTGCTCAAAAAGTCATAAACAAAAGGATTAGGCCTACTTGATTCTCCTGACACATATTTCTGGAACTTCTGAATTAAAACTCATTTCATTCAGACAAGGATGAGAGAAGCTGGTGGGCATTTCCAATCCATATTTAAGAGACAATCCTTTTTTTTTTTTTTTGAGACAATCCAAAAGACGCTTTGTGTGGGGCTTAAGCAAGACAGTCGGATAGAACCAATATGATGAGTAATTTTATATGCCAACTTGATTGGGCCAGATATTGGTCAAGCATTACTCTGATTGTTTCTGTGAGGATATTTTTTTGGTAAGATTACTATTTAATCAGTGGACTTTGAGTAAAGCAGATCACCTCCACATAATGTGGATGGACCTTATCCAATTAATTGAAGGACTGAATAGAACAACAGACTGACATTCCCTGAACAACAGTGAATTCTGCCAGCAAACAGCCTTCAGACTTGAACTATAGCACTGGTTCCTTCCTGGTTCTCCAGACTGCCAGCCCGCCCTCTACAGATTTTAGTATTACCGGCCTCCATAATCGTATGAGCCAATACCTTAAAATCTCTCTCTCTGTGGACAGGTAGATACACACACACACACACATACACACATAAATACCCTATTGGTTCTATTTCTCTGGAGAGAATACACTCAGGTTCAAATTTGGCCATGTACTTGTTTTCTGATGTTAGGTGAGTTGTTTAAATTTGCTGAGTCTACTTTCTCTCATTTGTAAACTTGGGAAAGCAATGTGCCTGCATCCTAGGGATGCTGTGAATATTAAATGTGATAATACATTTAGAATATTTAGTATAGTTTACAATAAGGGTTGGCAATCTTTTTTCTGCTAAGAGACAAATAATACATATATGAGGCTTTGTAGGCCAAGCTACAGTGTCCTCAACTCTTGAACAATTGCTCTCATGGAAAGATTTATGACCTTTTTTACATTTAAAAATATAAAAATCATTCTTAGTTCATGGGTCATACAAAAACAGAAAGCAGGTTGGATCTGGCCTACAGGCCATAGTTGTCAACTCATGGTTTATAACATATATTAAACATATAATAAATATTGACTTTTTTCTATCTAAAAACTTCATGATAATGAAATAAATAACTGTTATCTCCTGGTCCTAGAATGCCATTTCTTCAATCGTTTTCCTCTCAATGACTCCTTTATTCCATTTCTCTTAAGGGGGCCCTTATAACCCTATATTCTTTTTTGTTATGCCTTACTCAGGATCTGCTAAGAGGAAAGAAGCTGACATCTTTTATGATTTCTCCCTTATTTTTTCCGAGGAGAATTTGTCATATTTTGTCCAGATTCAGTACAGCAGTAACAGTAGAGGCATGTGGTCTGCCTCTAGTCTCTCTGAAAGGAGGGAGACAGTTGTCTCTTTTTATGTAGAAAAAAATTCAATGACAAATTTTTTTACCGGACAAAAACAGTTACCACATGCCAGTGTACCTGAGACCCCAGGTTAAATGAAACCCCAGGAAGGACTACACGTGATCACATTAATGTTTCCAGGCGCTAAAAATGTTATACAATTATTAAAACAATCTTGTAAATTACTTACTTTCATGAATACAGCAGGGTGAAAAGAAGTTCTACACCATCTCCTAGAGTCAGGTGGTAATCTAATTATTAGGAAGAAGTAACTATTTTTGGTCAGTTAATGGAGAAATATTTGAACTAGAACTTGGGGCAGAGAGGAAGTGAATTTTTCTTAGCATAAGTCAAGGCAATTAGGTTTTAAGGATTACATTTATGTTAACAGGAAAAATAGGAATTATTTAGTAGACCGGTTAGGAGTTTTTAGAAGAAATTCAGTAATGGAGGTAAGAACTGAACAAGTGCTTGTTTTTTGATACACTGGTGGGGAAAAAAAATCAGCTGCAGTCCAGTGCGGAAGTCCACACCATTTTCACACACAGACATACCACTATCATCACTGTTACCACCACCATGATTCTTGGCACTACAGCTCACCTTTCCTTCCTCCCCAGGAGGTTAGCTTACATAGACACCAGGACATATATTACCCACTGCTGTGCAGCAGAATTTACAAAGTAGAAAAGAAGTTCATTAACATTTAATGTTTAGGGCTGTGTATCTTGCAAGGAAAAATAAAGGAGAATGCTAGTTACTAACACTAAAATATTTCTATAGAAAAAAGGATATCCATTCCAAGGATCAGAGGAGTGGACCAGGACTCTAGAGGGGGGCAGTCTTCTTATGGTCCAAGGAAGTAAAGTAGCCAGTCAAAGCACAGCAGAGGTTCCCTCCTTCCTTATTCTTTGTCCAGATGCTGAATACATAACCTTTGAGCCTCTCAGAGTGGTCCAGAAAATGAAGAGTGAAATGATACGCAAGTATCTACCCGTCCTTCCTTCTAAGGGCCGACCTGAAAATATTGGTGTAACTGAGAGATGGTGAGTGAATTCTCAGGTTTCCCTGGCCCTCAGGGTAGCAAAAGACGCTCCCCTGCCCATTAGGTCTTTAATGTTACTACATGGGCTACAACAGATCTCTGATCAAATCAATTTATTGCATAAATTATATTTAAATATATACATATATATATATAATCAACTTTCTTTTTTGCTAATTCTCCGTAAGGCAATTATTCAAAGGTTTCAGACACTTCACAGCAGTATCCCAGGAAACAGAATCAGTTCAGGAGGGTTTAACCCTTGCTTCGATTTGGCAGATTACTTGATTCCTACTTCTTAATTCCCTCATTTACTCAGTCAGTCAACCAGTGTTTATTCAGCCCCCACTATGTGCTAGGCACTTTTTCAGATTTGATAGTTATAAAGAAAAACAAGCTGCTGCCCCCAAGGAGCTTGCAATCTCTTGAATAGGTTGACAGAAAACAAAAAATCTGTCCATTTAGTTACTCCTGAGGAGCACCAACCCACACGACTCAATTCAGTAAATCAGAAAAAGATGGTAATTACACAGAAGTTTTTTTCTAAAGTGATTACCATGTAGTCTGCACCGACTCAGTATCAGGAATCATAGAATTGAATATGGGCTACCTTTCACAGGTGTGTAGTGGTCACCATAGTATGAGTCTTTAGGCTTATTCTCAAAATCACTTTGTGTTCACCCCTGTTTTTATTTCTTTTTTTATCCAACTTTAACCCATGTTATTTGGGGGCATTTTATGTATCATGTTAGTCTGATTGAAATCACTTCTAGAAAAAAAGCAGGGTATAAATAAATAAATCCAGCCACTGCCAAACTAACACAACTGTTTAATTCCAGAAGGCCTTGCACAACTTGAAGTTTTCATAAGTCAAAAAAAAGACTTTGTTTACTATTTAGTTTTCTATTTTAAATCGGCCTTCTTACGCTAAGAAATTGTCTCTGCACTCTGGCTGCACTTACTCCTTTCTCTGTCATGATTAAAATGAGAAGGAAAAAAAAGATAGAAATAATAACCTAGATAACACTAATAAAGTGTTAACCTTATTAGTCTCTGATAAACTAATTCAGAGAGAATCTACACTGAACCAGCAACAACACAAGACTGGAAGCAAAGGCCAAAGAAGCTTCTGCCAACTTCATGCATCCACTTTGATATATTCCTCATGCTTGTGTTCCCAATCATAAAACAAAATGTTCCTCATCTCTAAGATGGCTTATGTCCTTTATAGTAACCCAAGGAGGCTGTGTCAGGAACTCTCAGACCCTTGCCATATGTGACCTCATTTTACATTCCCATGACCCAGACTCACACAAGAATTACCCTAAATGCCTTTGGTAGACTACACATAGTGAGCTCTAGGGCCAAGAATTATATTTATATGCTTTTAGCCTTCCAAAACCTAGGACAACACCTGGCATTCAGTCCATGCTTAATTAATGCTCAGAATTAAGAGACCATATGGGCTCAAGATGATAGCTCATTCCATCAGAAGTCTCCTAACTTTCTCAAGAGATCCTCTGCTTTTTCTTAGTTATCTTTGAAGCTGTTGTTCTGGCCTTCAATGACAATTACCAATTCAGGAAAATATGAAGGCATAAGAAATTTTTGTTCAATGTTTTATGATGTGTAGATGAGTTTCATTCATAGGAAATGCTTTGCTGATAAACTAATACTTGTCTGAAAGTATATTTTCTTAGACTATAAAAATTCTAACATCTCTGGGCAACTTCAGTAAATATTGCAAAGATGACAAAGTTTTCACAAATTGGTTCCAGACCTCACCTTTTCTGTAGAAATTATTAATACCAGGATAAGCTTAGATGGGAAAGAAGGGACAGGGGGTAGGGATAAAAAAGGAGGTTTCCCATTTCTGTAAACTTTTGAGCAGCTAAAATATTAAAATGCTTATCCTTAATTTAATCCAAGTATTATTTCCTATGTAAATTTTCAAAGATGTAACTTTCCCTTAAAAATGTCATTTGATTCAGTGTGACTGTCACCTATGGAGATTTAAGGCTACATATAGATTACTCGGGACTCACATGCTTCAAAAACATTTTAGAAGCTAAAATGTTAATAAAATAACTTTTAAATGTTGATTAGAATTCAAACAATTTAATGATTCAAAATAAAACTGCATCGATATTGAAAAGTTCTGACAGAGCTAAGAGTATTCAGCAAAGACTTAGAAAGCAATAAGGTTACAGGGGTAACCTAAACTGTACCCTTTTGCAGCTAAGACGGTTCATCATCCAGAAAGAGAAGAGAAAAAAAAGAAGGCCTTCTTCCATGGGATTGGAGAGGGCAAGCTATTGTGGACAAGATCAGAATGAAGACACAAGCCCGGTGGAACCTAATGTTAGGCTTTAAACACAGTGCCAGCCAGCTTTCCTGTGGCCTCAGAGTTTGATGCATAGGATTTACTAGTTTGACTATTATAGCATATTATATTATAGTTATTATAGCTTATATCCTGGACTTCATGGAAGTTCGTAGTGTTATTACAATCAAATCAAGGAGACTAAGAATTCTTTGCTCAGTCTAAGCTTCATTTTCAGGTCAGTCAAAACTTCTGAACCGTGGTATTCAGACCTGACTGAATATCCTGGAAATTGGGAGAGGGGAGAAGAGCAGTAAAATCAGTGTTTCTAGCATAGACTAGAGAAAGGGACCAATGTGAAGCCAAAGACCATTTTTGAAATATTTTATCATTAGGCGCACTGTTCATCTTGGAAGTAACTACTGGGAAGCACTGTGAGCAATCAAGAGCCTTCTTAAGGTCATACTTGAAAGAAAATTGAACTTATTTTGAGCTACTTACATTGAAAACGACACCATGGTGCTTAATTTGTTAGATTTGCTCACCCTTTTCTTGTCCCGTAACTCTCACTCATAAATGATGCAGAATCCTGTGCATATATTTTTTAAAGGGAAACAGAAAAAAAGGCTCATTACTAAAAGTTTTACATACAGTAAATTCTTGATCCTATCAAACGCATGCAATTGTTCACTGAATAGTTTTTGAGTGGCTATTATGTGCTGAGGCTAGTGCTAATCACTGCAAAGAAAAGGAAAAAAAAGACATAGTGGCTGCCCTTAGGAAACTAATATTCTAATGACAAAGATTTTTTTTAAAAACTACAAATATGGAAGGAGAGTCAAAAGTTGAATAGAATATTAGGGGCATAAATAATAAAGGACCCAACCTCTTCTGTGGTCTAGGAGAGAACATTGTAACTGTGTAAATCTTCACGTTTTAAAAAATGATCTCTTTTCTTCTCCTTGATCCATACTGGCCTTGGTCTCACTTGCTTTTTTTGTTTGTTTGTTTTTCCTTTCCTTATCCTTCTGCATACTGCAAGAACACTCCCCTAATCATTAAGCCCTTAGGTTAGTATCAAATAGTTTTAAGAACAAAGCCTCAGGTCTGTTGACCATAGAAACAGAGTTTTGGTCAAAATAAAGATAAAATCTTGCAGCTCCACACCCAAGAAGACCAAATGAACCTACCAGCATCCCCTTGAAACCAGACAGAAAGAAGCCATGACTGACATCAGGACCTGATTCAGTGATCAACCACTTCCTACCCTAACCCTGACCAATCAGTAGAGCCCATGACACCAACTCTCTTAGCAACTGAGTAGTTTTCCCCTATATAATCTATCCCCTAGGGGCCATCGGGGAGCCAGTTCTTTGAGCGATAGCTCACCTGTGTCTCCTGGCTTAGTGTCATTTCCTTAAATAAACCTCTACTTTCTTTGCTACAAACTCCTGTCTGTGTCTTTTTGGCTACTGAAGTACGCAGACAAAACCAACTCCTTGAGTTCGGTAACAACACGATGTTAAGTTGAAATAGGAGAAGTGGACAGAGGTTTATCAACAGTGGGGGCAGTGTTCCAGGCTAAAGAAACAGCACATATGGACCCCCAGAAGCAAGAGTAAGCAGGGTGCACTTAGGCACTGAAAGAAGTTCATAGTAACTAGAATGTGAGAACAAAGTAGAGGCTAAGAGTTAGGCAGTACCCAATGCTGACGTCGGGGTAAAGCATGGTAAATTATTTAAGATTTATCCAAAGTGCCTCAGACACTACTAGTTGGGAAAGATGGCTTATTGACACTTATTACCGTTTCCAGAGGAAAGATAATTACTACTGATGGTACACTGTGTCTCAAGACATGTTTCAAACATAATTTCCATTTAAAATTTTGCAAAAAATTTGCATTCACATATTTGAGAAAAATAACAATAGGAACTTTAAATGAGTGGTCTTCCAGAAATCAAATTCAAGTGCAAATATTCCCACTGGTTTGCTTTTCTTCTTTAATGTCCATAGTCTGTAATATGAGCCTTCATTAGGAATCTATGCTAGTGAGTGAAAAATTAACATACTAATGGAAGCAGGTGTATTTCAGGTATTGTGATGGTGAAATAGGACTGGAGTATTAAGGATCTTTATTGTTCAGCTGCCTTCTGCTACAGGGCAAATCAGGAAGTGAAGAGAGATCTAATCCAATCAACCAGAACAACTCTTCCCTCAGGGTCGTCATTAAGTCAGGTGCAAAGTGAGGTGTTTAACTCCTAAGCCCCAGGGCTATGTTTAGAGAGCACTGGAGCAGTCACTTGGAAATTCCAGTTTTCACTAGCTGTATTTCTTATGCTTTTGTTATTTGTTCTTCTAGTACCCTTCTCCCAGGAAAAGACTTCCAACACACAAATAGTTCCCTGTCCTGCTCACAGAGGAATTCCTTTCATGGGGGACAAAACATTTTATTCCATTGTCAATTAAAAGACAAAAGCTTCCAAAGAGGTTCTAGCTCAGATCTTTCTGGCTCCTCTATAGGTCTTCCCAGATTCCTTCAAGATCTCTCTTTACTCTGAAAGCCCACCGTAATATAATCTTTATCTTGGGCAGGAAGAGATTGTAAACAGTGGGAAGGAGAGATTAAAGAGCATTGAGTGTCTTGGGGATAGAGAGGAAGGAGAAGAGACAAAAACATTTATCTAGAACTTGGCTAAAGATGGACTCCTGACCATCAGTTTGGTTATTTCTAAGAATATCCTCAAAAAGAACAAGAAATACGCAGATAAGAGGTTTTTCACCTACCTAGCCAAATTGATGCTAAGATTATGGTCACTGAATGGAGAACAAGGCATAAAATAATGTCTTGCCAGAAAAATCAAAGCAAGAGAGAGAAAAAAAAAAAACAGCATCATTATAATTAGGTATTTGGCTTCACTTATTTGAAAATGGGGATTCCAATAGTTTTGGTCTTTTCTTGAAAAGGCTTATTATAACGATTTTCCAAAGAAACACCTGATTGTTATGGTGTTTGTTTTTTTTTTAACATTATTTTTTTCCAGAGAGCTGGTACAAGTTGAAAAGCAAGGCCAGTTTCATTCAAAAAAATATTTGGTCGTTTTATTTTGAAACTCTGAAAATAGAAACATTCATATTTATAGATCCCTGTGTACACATAGAGATATGAAGAGAAGCAGCCAATGTCTGCCATTGGCTTTACTTCCAAGGAAACTAGGGAATTACTTATGCACAAATAAGTACAAATAGCTGTCTTCACAATCATATAGAACAAGCTTAGGAAAATACAGAGATTTCAAGTGGTACCTATGTGCAAATGCATGTATTAGTTTAGTTGTTTATTAGATTTATGAAATTGTGCCTTTTTTTGTGAGACAGACTCTTCAGGGAGCCTGTGCAAAATAATGTTTAATTTAAATAGATTGCAAACAACAGTGACTGCTATATATTAGCAGCAACAACTCACCATAATAAAAAGAAGGTTTTTCTCACTGGAGCTTAGCAATCAGGGCAGGCAGAAGAAATTCTACAAATGAGGACCCTCACAGGAGGTCTCTGCTTCTCCTCCCACCCTGCCCACCCCAGGCTGAATTTCTAGACTGGCTGGAGTGCTTCAAGTCATGCTAATTGTGACGGTGGCGCAAGGGGAGAAGTTAACAATTTCCAAGAATAGGGTTGAGTTATTTAGGGAATCAGAGGCCAGTGTCTTAGTTAAAATTGCACTAGGAATGAAAAAGGCAGCCTGAGCATACAGGGCCTGGTATCCCCACAGCTCACTCCACTTAGCAGTCGCAGAGGGACATGCTCTATTCCCAGAGGATCTCAAAAGTATAACACTCAGACTCAGATAAATTATAACTAAATACTGACAAAATATTACACATCATACCTACCCAGTCCATTTTGAAGTTTAGATACTCATTTAGAAAAGCACCCTCCTGATAATCTCAATCTTTGGTTAAAAGAAAAGGGACAATAAAGCAGCAGCCATGCAGGCAGGAAAGACGTGGCAGCCACTGGAGAGCAAAGATAGTGGTCGAACTAGATTTAACCAGGGTAAACTGATAATGTAAACTGAAATGGCCCAGCTCTTCTAAGTTATAGGACTGTTTACTTTGAGGTCTTCCGTTCTTTGAGGGTTAAATCAATTTTTAGAAACAAGGAGGGCTTCTATTGTTTTTTGCCTTCTCAACAACCATTCCGCTTTTCTCAGTTTTCCTTTAGGGAGCATCCTCACTTGCGCTCAAAACCACAGTATTATGTGCCAAGGACTAACCCATTTCTCTCCAGCTCTAGAATCGGGCACATGATCCGTTCCTGGCCAGTCAGAGTATTTGGGCCTCTTGACCACAATAACTGGTTCGGAAATGTGTACGCATGCACACACGCGCATGCGCACACACACACGCACATTGGGCCAATAAAAGCATGACAGTGAGTCATTGGATTTTTGCCATAATTAGGAGAAAACAGCTTTCCCTGGAAAGGGGGTGGAGGAATTCTAAGCTAAGGAGTTTATGAGTTAGTAGATCTTGGTATGAGGCAACCAAGGCTAGATAAATTCTTACTCTCTTTAAGCCAGTTTGAATTGTTTGCTGTTGCTTGTGACCCAAGGAATAATGACTAAAACAGGAAGGGAGCCAGGATGTCCACATTACCTGATGGGGGCATGGGAGGGAGCAGAGCACTGTGTTGATAGTTAGGGGCTCCAAGACCTTATTCTCACTCTATTATTAACTGTATGATTATGGGTGAGTCACAGCCTCCCCGTCTGTGAAACCATGAAAAGAACTAAAAAGCGGAAGTCCTAAACTTATTTTTAAAACTCTTTCTCAAATTAAATCTTACCCCAAGTCCCATTATCTGAAGTAATTCATAACAACAGCAACAATAAGAGTGCTCACTAAGCACGAGCTCTGCAGGAGTTTGGTTCTAAATGCTTCTTGTGTATTTCACTCATCTTAATCTTCACAAAATCCTATGAGGTAAGTCTGGTTAAAAATTCCATTTTACAGAGAAATAAACTAAAGAACAGATGGGTTAAGAAACTTTCCCAAGGTCGCACAGCCATACATGGTGAGTCTGGTATCGATCCAGCTCCAGGGTCTGTGCTCTCAACTACTCTACTCTTAACCAAAGCTCCTTTAGTCAAAGTGAGGTGGGAAGGTTAGAAGCTCACTCCTGAGGCTTCAGTAGAAAACCATAAGTCTCTGAAAAGTTTGACAACCACAATTTCCATGCCAGCTAATACTTATTCCAACTCCACTATTTGTACACATATGTGTTCAAGCGTATTGTATCAAACATGCAATAAACCAATCCTAAAACAATGAGACAACACTCTCTACATCTCTACAAACACGCAGGACATCTCTACAAAGCCCCAAGGGATGTTTCCAGCAGTTTCGCCTCTAACCTCATTTCTGGGACAGCAGGAAGTCTCATAGTCGATTATTTCTCAAAATGGAGAAAGTTTGACCTCCGTCAGTAATGTACCTCTTTCTCTCTCACGTCGTTTACCTGCAGGTATGACATTTGAGGTTACAGTCAACTCTAGAAGATGGGAAACCACACAGGCATTTGGCCATTTCTGCAGACCATGTTCTCTGTAAGATTCAGGAACTTGGAGCTATGCTTGGTGCACTTAAGGATTTAGTGTAGAGAAATCTAGTCAACAATTGGAATTACAAGACCAGAAATGGGAGACAGAGGAAGCTAGAGATGCTCATTCAGCAACGGGTTACTGCTGATGTCCTAGGTATGGTGAAATTGCTGTCAAGCAATGAGAGAAAAGAGTCAGTGATCAGAACATCAATATTTAAGGGGTGGTAAGAGAAATAGGAAGCAGGGCAGAAGCCTAAACCCATCAATGGCCTAGGAGTCACTCAATATGTATGACATATGTCCTTATATATGCTTATATTCTTATAAAATGTATAATTTTGTTTTATGAGCTTTTAGTTTAGATAGATGTTATTGTTAAAATCTCATTTTATTTTCTATTGTTGCGACTTATTTTTGTAAAAATTAAATTGATGTTTTACATCAAATTTATGGCTTCCTACTTTGATTCAGCATTCTATAGTTACATCTATCACATTTAAATTTCCCATTTCCATAATAATATACACCCCAGTTTCCTCCATAAGCAGATACGCCTGTTCCTGCTTCTTATTACAGTACCTTCTTTTGCCTCCTTGAAGATAATTATTATGTATATTTTAAATTCTTGATATCTCTGTTCTATTATTCTGGTTCTATATAGGATGCTCGCTATTTACTTTTTTTTCTTGGTTGTACTATTCACTATTTGACTGCTTTGCCTGTAATTTTTTCTTGCCCTGGAGGTATCAGCTATCTTGATTGGTGATGTGTTCACAGTCGGGGTTTGACCACCCCTGATTGCTTTTTGTTTATTAGGTAATCCTGCACCTGAGGAAACTACTCCATTTTTCTGGCCCAAGCATTGCTCTTCCCTGAAAGCTTTTATCCTTCAGTTATAACTGCCTAGAGCTGAAGGTATGGGGAAGTAAAAGAAAAAAAAATGCCTGAAAGAGGGCCAATCAGCCTGCACTGGTAGTTTTTGCTCCTAACCCCACTCTTCTAGGTTGATGTTACCCCACAATCCCCTTCACCCTTCAAAATGGGCTGGTATGTAATGTTTATCTCTCCTACTGTGGTGAAAACAAAGTACACACCAGCCATTCCAGGCGGAGTGACAGAGAGAAAAGTACACAACTGAGACTCTCTCTGACGATGACACCTAGCTTTTCTCTACCTTTGCTTGTCACTACCTACTCTTTGCATCACAATCACACTCCCTCTTCTAGTGTTTCTCACAGTCTTTGCTTTCATTCTTTAGAACCCTCTACATGTTCTTTTACTCCTGGGGAATCACCAGGGTTGGGCTGTTGAGCCACCCATATATTGTGTTAATTCACTATCTTCTTAGGCCCAAGACACAACACAAGGACTGGGTTTATCTCCAAACTAGACCATGAGTCCCTCTAAAGGTAGGTGCTCATTCATTTTGTACCTAAACTCCTAACTCCTAGCTCAATGTCAGGTAAATTACAGACAACCAAAACTAGTTCGTTAAATGTTATGGATTCAGTTGTGTCACTCCCCAAAAAAGATATAGGCCTGACCTCCAGTACCTCAGCATGGGACCTTATTTAGAGACAGGGTCTTTATAGAGGTAATAAAGCCAAAATGTGGTCATTAGGGTGAGCCCTAATCCAACCTGACTGATGTCCTTTTAAAAGGGGGAAATTTGGACAGAAAGACAGACATGTATAAGAGAGAAGATAATGTAAAAAGACATAAAATAAAATGGTTATCTACGAGCCAAGGAGAGAGGCCAGGAACAGATTAGATCCTTCCCTCACAGCCCTCCGAAGGAACCAGCCCTGAGGACACCTTGATTTAAGACCACCAGCCTTATGAGACAGAACTATGAGACAATAAATTTCTGTTGTTTAAGCCATCCAGTTTGCAGTCATTTGTAATGGCAGCCCTGGGAAACTAATACATAGAAAGAATAAAAATATGAATGTATTGAACAAAAGAGGAAAACAAAGAGAACACTACATGGCATATGAGGTGGAAAAGAATTTCCAGAAGGAAGATGTGATCCTCGGAGCCAGATGCTACAGATGGTGTGGTGGCATGAGGTGCAAAAACATCCTTTGGACATGACAACTGGGAGTTTTGTTGTGCTTTGTTTCTTAATGTTTTCAGTGAAATCAGTCTTAGCGGAATGGTGTAGATAGAAGCCTGTTTGTAAGGAGATGAGAAGTTCAAAGAGAACTGAGACAGTGGGAGGAAGACATAAACTCTTGAAGAGTTTGAAAATTATAGAAAAGGGATATAAATTTATAGCTATGGAGGAGTTTTCTGTAGGATGGATAAGAATGGAGTTTGTTTGTTGGATGAAAAAAGAGGAAGCCAAAACAAAGAAAGGTTGACAATATGATAATATGTAATTAGACAGCCTCTCTCCAAATTACCTCTCTGCTTAGACATAAACGCAGCTCTAATGACAGATTCCACTTTTATCACTGCAAGGCAGGTAACTCTCTTCCCTGGCACATCTAGAGAATTTTCCTATTTTTGTCAGTCTTCAGTCTACTTTTGCAATTATCTGTATTAATAGACAAATTAATAGGGGAGAGAGTAGCCTCCTATAGAGTGTTCTTTACCCTAGTCTTTGCCCTCCCTTCACCCTCCACCTTTTCCTTCTCCGGGAGGTGGGTCTATCTGTGTTCCATTTCTTTAGCACTGGTTCATAAATTAATCCCTGCTAAAATGTCAGCAAGCTGGGTGGCAATGAATAAGGTATAATGGTCTCCAATACAAACATACCCAAACACACAGGCACATGTGAATCTGAACTCTCAGAATCCAAAGCCTTCTGGCCCCAAAGAATACAATCCTAAATGATTTGGGGGGAAGATAAGAGTTTGGGCCTGGTAACATTTTAGGATGGGACACTGTCTTAGTCAGCTCAGGCTGCTGTAACAAAATACCATAGACTGGGTGGCTTAACCAACCAACATGTATTTCTCACAGTTCTGGAGGCTAGGAAGTTTAAGGTCGAGGTGCTGGCAGATTTATGTCTTGGTGAGGGCCAATTTCCTGTCTTGCAGATGGATGCCTTCTTCCTGTATCCTCATATGAAGAAGACAGAAATTCGGCTGTCTCTTCTTCTTCTTCTAAGGGCACTAATCCCATCCTGGGGGCTTCACCCTCATAACCTCATCTAAACCTCCCAAAGGCCCCACCTCCTAATACCATTACATGGAGATTAGGACTTTCACACATGAATTAAGGGAAAACACAAACATTTAGTCTGTAACAGTCCATTTAACCCCTTTTAAATGATACTCCACATCTCTTCTACCTGATCCACAATCACGCTCTGTCTTTACTGGGAATTCACTAATTTTCAAATGCAGTACTCTGACCTGTCTTTGAGATCTCAAAGGCAAGCATGAAAGGAGTCAATAGCCAACTGGAGGGGACTTTTGGAGCCAGAAACTCTTGGGTCATATTTCTAGCCCTACCAAGTAACCTGGAAAAAACCATGCAGCATTGCTAAGCCTCAATATTCTCACCTGTAAAGTAGTTTAATAACAATTCCTATATCTAAGGGCTTTTATTATGTTTATTAAATGAGATAATACATATAAAGCATTAGTTTTTGCCTGGCAATTAAGTCTTTTGTAAATGTTAGCATTCATTATTATATCCAACGTAAACCTCACTTAAAAAATCACCCCATAGGTAATCTGTTCCACTGAAGTAAAAATTTTGTTAATGAAGAAGTCTTTTTTGTCATGATTCCAGATGTTCTATCAATTTACCAGGACTATATTTATATTTCATGAATATAAATATAGTCCTGGTAAATTTAGGTAAATTGATAGAAGATGTGAATTACTGATGGTAGTATTTGGAAGAGCATATTTTGATGAGGGAGGAAATACAAGCAGAGTGGGGCCTATAAAACTACATGAAATCAAAGTATTGTAAGGCATCAGGTGCAAACGGTAAATATACCTGCTTACCAATATTACCTGGCCTTCCTATGAGTAAAGTAAACACCGAAGAGAGGGTGTGGTTTCTCAGCCCAGTGTGGTGGGACACAGCTTTTGAGAAGACAGAAACAGATAAATATCTCAGAAAAATCTAACATCCCAAACTCCAGTGACCAGGGCAGTCTTCCTCTCATAATGACAATGGCATCCTGCCACACACAAATCCCTCCTCTTAACATTGGGTCCAACTCACCCTTCAGTATATCAAGTCACCATGGCAACGTTTTCCCTTAGACATAAAAAAAAAAATTAATTAATTTAAAAAATCCAGATTCCAAGGCTTTTACACACATGTACAGTTACACTTTTCCTGACCTGAAGCAGCACACAAGAGGCCTCAGATTCATGTTTCTAGTCCCACCGATTGTCTTTGTTTTCAGTACAAAAAGAAGAAATAATAATGTCATCTGGGGAATTCAGTGATAAAGTTTGTTATTGGACTACAAGCAATCTCTTGGAGTCGAGCTGTCAAATAAGTTCAAATTTTAAATAGCAAGGCCTAGTGGAGAGCTTGAGTTGTACGGTATGGTTCCCAGTTTTATCACTTATCAACTGTGTAACCCTGTGTAAGTTCAATTACAATTCAACGAACATTTATTATCTATCTAATATGCTACTTAATCTCTCAGCTCCTCAGTTTCTCCATCAAAAAATGAGGGTGAAAATCCTGCTCCTAAGAGTGTGATAATTCAATGATAAAATGTATATAACTAGATAACATTCTGAAATAGAAACTTCAGTTGTCTACCCACCTCCTTCTAGGGGTTCAGTAGCTGCCTGTAGAGTATCATTTACAAGAGGCCGGATGAGGGCTCATCCTACCTTCATGTTTAGTTTTCCCCCAAACAAGTAGGAAGAAGGCTCTTTACTTATTGCCTAGAAATAGTATTATAGCATGACAGAAAAACAATTTTTTTAATTTTTTCAGCTTTTAAAATATATGCCTTCGTGGCTTTTGTTTCCACAGTCTTAAGCACCATAGTGGAAAGTGGGAGAAAGATTTTTTTTTGGTGGCAGAAATACAAAGAGAAAAAGATTTCCCTTAAGCTAGATTCCTTTGGGATCCTAGGGTGTGGGAAATGTAGACTCCTGCCCAACTGTACCCTAAGGTCACAGCAGAACAAAGTAACACATGGCTACATGATGCCCCTATACAGACAGAAGCCTGAGCCACTTCAAAAAAAGTAGCATGACCGAAGTGGGGAAGAGATGACCATGTACACTAACTGGTCATGTGGACCAAGCTGATGGATGACTTAGGAGGTATCTGTGTGGATAATTCAGTGACCAGACAGCTTAGTTCCTTACCTGCTAATATCCAGGTACTATGTAAGTCTCCCCAGATCCTGACGTGACCTCAGGTAGCAAATACCAAAAATCATTGAATTTAAGCCTGGCAGGATATAAACTTACAGTAGAAAGGAAGTTGATTTGTACACAAAAAGAAACAGGACATGATCACACTGAAATACTACTTCATACTCAGTAGCATGGTTATAATAAAAAATATAGATAATGTGTTGGCTAGGATAAGGAGAAATTGGAACCTTCAAAACTGCTGATGGGAATGTACATGGTGCAGCTGCCTTGGAAAACAGTTTGGCAGTTCCCGAAAAGTTAAATGTAGTTACCATATGGCTCAGAAATTCCATTTCAACCAACAGAAATAAAAACATATGTACATGAATGTTCAAAAACTTGTACACAAATGTTCATAGCAGCATTGTCCATAATAGCCAAAACGTGGAAACAACCCAAGTATTCATCAACTGATGAATGGATAAACAAAGCATAATATATTTGTACAATGGAATATTATTTGGCCTTGAAAAGGAAGAAGCACTGATTCATGCTACAATATGGATGAACATTATGCTAAATGAAGGAACCTAGACACAAAAGTTCATATGTTGTATAATCAATTTATATGAAATGCCTAAAATAAACAAATCCACAGAAACAGGCAGCAAACTAGTAGATGCCAGTGTCTGAGGAGAAGGAGAAGTAAGCGGTGACCATTAATGGACATGGGATTTCTTTTTGGGGTTATGAAAATTTTCTAGAATTATATAGTAGTTTTAATTGCATGACTCAGTGAATATTAAAACCACCAAATTGTATACTTCTTTAAAGAGTAAATTTTGTGGTACATAAATTACATCTCAAATATAGGAGAGATGTTGAGTTGTAGACTCAAATTCACAACTGCTTATATGAAGCACTTTTATATAGACCTGATCATAGTAGTTTAAAAAATGGGAGCTATTTTTTTAGAAACCAACTCAAGGCAGGATCTATCTGATCATTACAAAAGTGTCAACAATGCAGTTGGCCTCTAGGCACAAGCTGGCAGTCATCTTGAGGTAAATTAAAATTCTCTTGGTCTCTACTCCCCAAAGCTGAAGAAACATATTTTACCAGATATGGGCTCCTGATCTAGGAAAAGAAGTTGCTTCTCCCACTCCAACCCAATCTCCTGCTGATTGGTTTTTGAAGAGCCAGCCCAAACAGCAGGGGTTAAAGAAATTTAATCTAACTCATCCCAGCTTTACACATTATCATGACTAAAACCCTTCCTGTACAGACAACCAAAGATTGTCCTAAAAAGGAAAATATTTCCACATCCAAATTTTCTGATACTATCATATAGGCAAGAGAGTGGGAGGCTTAGAGCAGAACTGTGTGATTTAAAAGATTTAGATGTGTTAAAAGGACTGAGAGAGCAAGAGTAGACAAATGAAAGCAGTAAATTAAGAGTCAGAACAGCACAGCTGACATAGGCAGCTCATACAGGGATTAGGGTGGAAAGAAATGTCCTTGAAAATGTCCTTCCAAGTTCAAAGGCAAGCTTCGATTCTTCTAAACTGTGGGGAAAATCTTAAAATAAAAAAAAAACCTGGAGCATAACTCTGAGAGGAGGTGTGGATTCTTTTCTTATAACTGCTAAATGTACAGTCCCCTTATGCTGAGAATAATGTTATTAACCTGGAGGGTGTTCCATTATGACGCATACTGATTCATATTTCAGTTTAGAGTAAAAGTTATTAAGAGTGTGATGAAGAAATAAGAAGGACTTTGCAAAGAATAGAAGTAGGCAACATTATTATGAGGCATTGACATAGCAATTTGCTTGCAAATTATTTTTAAAACTGCTGCTAATAATACACCTTCTTGTATATAGCACTCTCAACAAAGCCACCTTGCGTAATCAAATTAATACAAGGCAATGGAAAGGGAACAGAAGAACCTACAGCATTGCTAGCAATGACTACAATTAACACAAGTACATAAAATAAGACAATGGGACCAATGGACAGCCCTGGGCAATGAAACAGTCATTTAGTCATTTAGTGTGGTTGTATTCCTAAGGAAAGAAACAGGAGTAAAGACTGAAAATTCAACAATGGAGGATTGTGCTCAACAGTTGAGCACAATCCTTGTGCTCAACTTGGAAGTAATGTTCTTTTCTTTGCCTCTGATTAAATCATAGCACACTCACACACAGAAGCCCCATGTCCAGAATGACTAGGCAAAGGAACACCAATGTCACTGTTGTCAGAGCTACTGTAAATCTTCACCTAAACAAGGAAAGTCAAAATAATTGCTATCAAAGAGCACAATGGTAATACAGAAAAATACCTGCAAAAGTTGAAAAAAATCCTGATACGCACACAGAAAAAACATCACTCACACTTAAATGCTGCCCATGGGTAAAGGGCAAAAGAATCAATACCATTGCGTAGTCCCAATCAGTGAAAGCCATTTCCTACCAATGAGCTAGAAGCAGGATTTTATATTTCTGCCTTTATATAGAAATATAAAGGCTCCCACCTCTAGGTACACACTTTGAGAAACCAAGAACATAAGGAAATGTTGCAGAACAAAATCTCACGCTGAGCCCAATTAGCCACCTAATCCAATCCCTCCAGTTCTTCCACCACTGACCAGAGCAGTAATGGATGATGACCTTCCCTGGTGAGTCTCCTTGATTCACACAGCATCCTTAATTGAGTTGCTAACAGAGAGAACCTTCTTAGTTTGTCATATCTATCACAAATTGTCTGTAACTTACCCTTAATTTAATCCTCAGCCTCTCTTGGTTGCCTTTTAAAGAATAGAGAGACCCACATTCAGCCCCTTCACCCAGAATTAGGGAGCCAGATTAGGCAGTGATAGAAATGTTTGACTCCCTATAATACCAATGCTTAGAGCAATTAAAAGGGTAAGAGCTAAAGGACTTATTTGGGAACCAGAGTCTTATTTTAAGAATGCCCTAGACCATCAAGGAATTCGATTGGGAAAACATAAGGAGGGGCCCTCTCAATCCTGCCTGTGACAGAGTCTCAGAAGAGCCATGAGGCTGATTTATCTATGGCCTTAAAACCACACTGGTGTACCAAGGCAACAAGCTTCTGATGGCTCACAAGAGCAATCCTCAAACATGAGTCCGTGGGCAAGCTGTCACTCAGGACTATTGCCCCCAACCCCACATTCCCTGCCCAATTCCAGTTGCTTTTGCTGTGATAAAGTCTTTCCAGTTCTAAATTATTGGCTTCATAATTCTAATTATGATTCTTCCCTTATGTCCTTCAAATCTGGCCTTTACCTTAGTGGGTGGTCTTCCAGACTATATAAGAGCCTGCACTTCTGACTCTCAGGTGCCACCACAGTCATGAACACAAACAGCCACTTTGGTCTTGGTTTTGTCCTGGTTACTCAGCCAATGTTCAGCTCAGCTATCACTGACTCCTTTGTGAGGTCAGGGAAGATTCAGGCATTAAAAAAGTAGAAGGAAAAACATTTCAAAGGGAAAGTGAATAACAATAATATAAGAAGAACAAATAGCAATAACAGTTATTAGATTTGATGACTGAGAGCCCGCCAGATGACCAGGGTGAAGGAATGAGTAGGCAGTCAGGAAGCAGACATAGTAAGTATACATTATGCTTTTAAGAAGCAAAGATACATATAGAGCAGTGTCTTGAGATGGTAGCTGAATTAAAGCGGGGGTGGGGAGGTTGAAGACTGCAAAGATTTGAACATTATATGGAGAGTTTATCTTTAGAAATAAGAAGGGCCATAATTCTCAGGCATACAGAGAAGAAAAAAATGGAAAACAATAGAGAGAATTTCTTACAAAAGAAAAGGGAAGTTGAAGGAATTTATGTTCATTCATCTTGATATCTTTAAAGTGAGAGATAAGTCATCTTCTAAAAATAAGGGATCAGTGGCAGGGTCAGTATCTGAATACTGCTGCAAGTCAAATAAGATGAATAAATAGACTGCCAAATAGCTGTAAATATCCAGTTACAGGAAGAGTGCACAAGTATGAGTAGAGAGTTTCCTAGCAATAGTTAGAAGACATTCAGAAATAAAGAAACCAGACAGTACACTGAAGACTTATCCAGCAATAACTGAGGGATCCGAAGATTCTGGTGTCTTTGTGAATGACTGCAGCCCATCAGTCCACACAAAAAAATGCTGAAAGGGTAAATGGATTCTGATAATAGGTCAGGGGTTCATGCAAAAGCTGGAATTCATGGTGAAACAAATTCTAGGTTCAGAATGACTACGTGAAAGAGGAACAGATGAAAGAACAAGAATTGGCTTCCAAGATAAATGGAAATATAGATGATTAGAATTGTATATGTGAAAAGACTATGAAACCAAGGTAATAAAAAGGCTTCAGTAGAGAGAAAAAAAAAAAAAAAAAACGCTTGAAGGTGATGCCATAGGTCAAATGGGAGAGAGGAAGACCAAAAGGCTGATACTGAGGAAGACAGGAAACTATCCCCATGAACCCATCACTTAGCTTTAACAATTATCAACATTTCATCAATTTAATAGGGATCTTTAATCCCTAGCCTCAATATGATAGGAAGCTCTTTGGCAGGGCTAGGGAAAATATTGAAAAGAGGAAAACATTCGATAGCCCTAAAGTCAACTAGATCATCTAAAACACATTGTTGATAAAGTCCTGTGACTTAACACTGACATTCTTCTAACTTGTACATCCGAGGAGTTATGACTATTAGTAGTGTGATGATAGCTCTATATTGATTTTTTAAAAAGGCTATCATAGTACATCTTTATCTCCTCTTTCTCTTCTTAAATGTTTCAGGAAATAGGTGAATGCAATCTGTATGACTAATTCAATTTATTTTATAGTATGTTTGTTTTTGTAAATGGCTTGTTAACTATAGTGTGTCACATCAGATAGAAAAGATATGCAAACCAGATTTTATTTTAAGTCCAATATTACTGTGATTTAGAGAGTATGATTGGCAATTCTGAAGCATGAGAAAAACATTCACCAAAGGTTCTAAAAATTATTTCTAAATTCCTCTGTTATTTATTCCATCTGTTCTCTGGGCTATATGTGTATATTTTTAACATGGTTATAGTTTTGTCAATTCTTTGATAGTTTTCTCAGAGAAATGTTTAGTGAGTTCAATCAATATCCATTCTATTGCTAACAATTGGCCTTCTATTTAAAAAGTTTTCACTGTCATTCATGAAGAAATAATCCTTTTCATGCACCCTTTCAGATTTAGAGGCAAGGAATCATTATTAAGTTTGACCTATGTAGTATATTAAAGTTGATACACTTTTGTATCATATTTGGAATATATTTTTCATTCCAGTATCCTCAGAGAATATAACTGAATTCCCCTCCCCAATTCAAGGAAAAGTTAATTCTAAGTTCACTTTTAATTACACTAGCTAATGCTTCTACTTCAATCCATAACAGAGAAACTAACATTAGACTTGCATCTCTAGAAAACTGGACAAAATATATGAAGCAACTACATGCAGATATTGAACAACAAGTGTAGCCTCAGACTGTGATCCTTGAAAGAAGGGAAACAAACAAAGTAAGCCTTGTAATATCTTGGCTTTCTACCTAAAGGCACTTTTCAGACTCTGGTGCAAGAAGAGGGAACCCAGAGGCATGATGGCCTCACATGGTGTCGAGGAAACAGGATAGGGTTTATGGAGGCTGATAAAGTGGGATTTGAAGAGAAAGTGGGGCAGAAGAGCAAGCTACGTGCAGATTGATCTCCAAATACCTACGAGACTTCCAATGGGTAACCAAAGACTAGGTAAAAAACTACCAGGAAGCAGTAAGTTTAACAATTCTCAGATCCTAGATCTAAGAGATCAAATTCTGGCCAGTTAGAGTGGAGAGACCTGGTTGACCACCCAAGACATTCGGTAGAGGTCCCAGATATGTCACTCTTTAGAAGAAAGACTATAGTAGCCCTAGAGTAAAAGTTTTCCTAAATACTCTCTAAAAGCTTAAAAATAATTGTAAAAAGAATCAGGATGACCTATAAGTAGCTTACTTACATATCAAACTCTTTAAAGCAAGACAAAAATTAACTATACATTAATTAGTATAACATTGTCTATCATCCAATCAAAAATTAAGAGGCAAAGAAATAGAAAAATATGATCGTCTATGTTCTGGTAAGAGAGTAGTCCCAAAACGGTTTTGACTCCAGCCTTTAGCCCACAATCAGCTTCATTTGGGACATTAAAAAAAAAAAAAAAAAGTGGTGTCTGAGAAGAAAGACAATGCAGATGGATTCTTATGTGCAAACAGAGAGAAACTTCAAATTAGAGGAGAAATTTTGCTTAAAATGTTAAAAGAAATCAGAAAAGATCTGTGCCATCTCTACAGTGTACGTCTGCTTGAGTGAAGCATACGTTTTTTTATCTTGGCATATTTGTTGTTTCTTAATTAATTTATTGGGATGGCCAGAAATGGATTCTTTTCCTATAATGGCAGATGATTTGAGAGTAGCCCTGCATTCTCTCCACAAAAAGGAAGAGAACAGAAAAAGGAAGGAAAATAAACATTGATTAAAATTTAGGGCAATAAAAATAGAATTAGGATAGAAAAATAAATAAATTATAAGTCACCACTATCCCACAAAAAGGGAACCGGATTTTGCCTCACAAAAGTAATACAACTAGCTGTCAGTTTTGTTCCCTGGTAGCATGAAAAGATTCTGATGGATCTGTCCAGATCTGGCTTTTGGGCAACATGGTTACTACCATTTGCATGATTACTAAGTTATTAAGATTACTAAAGTTACATCATCTTCCCTTCCTGTGTAAATTTATAGAAATGCTTTATAAAATACATTTAAAATTATAACATTGAGCTATGAAGAAAGAAAAAAAAGGGAAGGGAAGGGAAAGGAAAGAAGGAAGGACGGAAGGGAGGAAGAAGATACAGGGAGAGAAAGAGAAGAAAAGATAAAAGGAAGAAAGGAGAAAAAAATGGCATAGATGATAGAGGTTCTGTTATCCCTCTGGCAACTAAATCAAAGTTGTGACGGAAACAAGGAGCAGCAGCAAAGAAAAATCACCTGGGATCTAGATGAACAAGCCATACATTTAGGGAGAAATCCAAGAAAGCACCCCGCAATGGCAGAAGGTAGGACAGAGCCAGGATGCAGGCAACCAGTCCCGAGCAGCAGAGTGAGATGGAGGCGGCGGCAGCGGCAGCAGTAGAAGTCTCTTAAAGGGGCCACGTCCGCAGGCAGATTTCCCAGTAATGGAACTGCTCGCTCTGAGCACCAGTGCCAATTCAGTTGCATGCAGGGGGCACGAGGGACTTACAGGAAGATATTGTTGGAGACAAGGACGAGGCGATACTTGTTCAGTACAGAAGTGCCAACGGTATCCATTGTTCCCTGTTGAGCCATCCCCACTACCAGTGCACAGGACACAGCGCCGCCATAGCCATGACATCATCAAACTGGATCACAGAGGTCGCTCCGCCCAGAGAATTCCCTGAATCCCCGCCTCCCCCAATCCAGGCCCCACCCAAGCCACATCCACCTATATCCTCAGCAACTCACATGCACCTTGCTGAGCAGCGCCTAGACTCACACTGGAGGCAGCTGGCCTCAGTTTCTGGTGTGGCCTTTTGAGGCAACTATAAGCAGAGCATCTGTAGATTGCTTGCTGAATCTTGACACGTGGCCCCGGAGGAGTAGAGCTTGGGCTAAATTTGGCCTGCAGCTGAATGCCTCTCAGGACTGTGCCACTGGACACCTACTTCACAAATCAACACTAATAAGACTGGGAGACTTAGGAGCTTTGCTTTGTACATAGAAACAGACACGGAAAGGCAGCCAAAATGGGAAGACAAAGAAGCAGAAACCATATGAGAGAACAGAACAGAGATCCAGATATAATGGACTCAAGTAATTTAACAGATGCAGAGTTCAAAACACTGGTTATAAAGATGCTCAGTGATCTCTTGGGAAGTGTAGAGAACTCCAACAAAAAGATAAAAATGGAGATGGAGTTTATAAGAGGGAACCAGTCTGAAATGGAGAACACATTATCTGAGATGAGAAGTATATTAAATGGAATAAACAAAATTAATAAAGAAGAGGATCACATGCCCTATCTAGAGGACAGGAAAGCCAATCGGGACACTTAAACAGAATGCCAAGACTATACAGATGAATTAAGGAGGATATGGAACACTATTAAGGCTCCAAATATTCATCTGATTGGTGTAAGTGAAGAAAATCAAGATATTAAACAGTCATTTGAAGAAAGGAGGAAGGGAAAATATACTAAGAACATTTCTGGCAATAAATTTAAAAACTAGATGAAATAAATATTTTTATAGAAAAATATATGTATTACCAAAACTGATACCTACATAAGTGAAAAACCTGTGCTATAACAATTAAAGAAATTAAATTAGAAAATTTTTTTAAAATCTACTCACAAATTAAGCACCAGATCCAGAGAGATTTGTTTTTGTCTTCCAAAATTTTCAAAGAGAGGGAAGATGGAAGAAAATAAAATTTCTTTTGAGTTTTTTTAAAACTATGCTAATTATTTTTTAATGTGCCAAAAAAAAGACAAAGAAAGTTATTAACTACTCAAATAAAATGAGATATTTTATCTTCAGAGGCAATTTTAAAACATTAAGGCTAATTCTCAACAGAAGTAATGGAAACCAGAAAACAGAGGAATAAAATACTGTCAACTTAGAATTCTATATCTATAAAAAATATTCAAAAATAAAGGCAAAAAAAATTACAAATTTTAAAAATTCATTTCTAGTAGAATTGCAATTTAAAAAATTTAAAGTATTTTTCAAACACATGTAATCACAGAAATGTAAAAAGAAAAATAAAGGAAAAACAAAAAGAAAAGCAAAATGTGGGTAAATATAAATGACAATTGTGAAAAAAACAAAAATTTTGGGGGGGAATTAAGATATATCTAGATTTAAAATGCATGACAAAAATAATACAGGCAGAAAAGCATGAATTAAAGTATTTTAAGATCCTACAATTTTAAGGAATTCATAAAATAATATCAGCTTATATCAAAATGAGTATACATACTTTAATCTCTAGGAATTAAAAAAATAGAGAGAGGTAAAAAATAAATAATAAAAAATACATTTAATTAGTCCAATAAGGGGAAGTAAAAACAAATAAAAAGTAAGACAATGCAAGGAAGCTAAATAAAATAATTTAAACCCAAATATATATGTAACTATATAAATATAAAGGAACTAAATACTACCATTAAAATATTAAAATTATCATCCAACATTTTAAAGTACAATATCTAACTTTAAGTTGCTTCAAGAGACAAATTTAAAATATAATGATAGAGAAAGACTGAAAGCATTAGGATGACAAAAGATACACCAAGGAAACCTAAACATAGAATCAAAGAAAATTTTAAGTTAAGAAAACTGCTAGAGATCAAAAGGATATTTAATAATGATAAATGAACCAATCCACTAGGAAAATATAATAGTTCTAAGTCTGTACTGATGCAACAATATAGCTTCAGCATATCTATTGATAGTTTGGTTACCAATGAAAGGATGACATTTGGGAGAAAACAATCTACCAAAATAAAGGAGAAATAGTTCTATAATCTTAATAGCCCATAGAAAAAGCAGATTTAAAAAAAAAATCAGTAAAGATATTAATGACTTGAGCAACATAATTAACAAAACTGATCTAATCAATATATATAGATCATTGCATCCAAAAACAAGTGAACAGTACAAAATCTTTGAAGTGTTGATGGAATATTTACAAAAATAGATCATATGCTGCCCCATAAAACAAATCTCAACAAATTATAAAGGATTTAAATAATTTCAGAGTTTTTTCTGACCATAATAGTGAAACTAGAAATAAATCAAAAAAGCTTGAAACAAATCAAGAAAGCTTGAAATAAATCACATGAAGATAATAGAAAGCCTCCCATTGCATGAAAACTAAGCAGCACACTTACAAATAGCCAAAAAAATCAAGAAAATTGTTGCTTCGAAAACTGGCCCCTGCAGGGCAAGGAAAGACCTAACAAAGAGGCAGACCACTCCAGATTGATAGGTGGCAGGTTTAATAAGCAAGGGATTTTACTTACAGGCTTATCTTGGGCAGCTACAAGACAAATAGATCTCTACACCTGCTCACCAGTATCTTAAAGTCTACATAGAGGCTTTACCTGGGTTCAGTCACATGCACTTGACCCTTGAACAATAGGGATTTGAGATGCTCAGGTACAATTATAGGTGATTTTTTTCAATAAATACAGTTGGACCCTTTATATCTATGGGTTTCTCATCTGTAGATTCAACCAACCACTTATTGATAACAGTATTTTTGTATTCCCAACCACAGATTTCCAACCATCTGATCCGCAGTTTGTTGAATCAATGAATGCAAAGGGCCAACTGTAGAGTCAAAAGTTATACTTAGATTTTTGACTGCATAGGGGTCGATGCCCCTATCCTCCTCATTGTTCAAGGGTCAATGGTATAACATTCAGATGGTGTCAATAACACCTTACTCTCCCAAGGCCATGTCCTTGACAATGGTTCCCACCGTGGAAATAGTGGGCAGACACACATTCCGCAGACAAGGGATAGTGTAAGGAGCCTCGGATTGCCCAGGTCCAGCACGCAGGTCAACCAGCATGCAGTTTCTCTCGATGATCTCCTCTAACAACACAAAAGTTATCAGAACACATTTTAAATCAAATGATAATAAAGATATGACTTATCAAAATTTAAAACTTGTAGGATGCAACTAAAACAGTACTAAAAAGAAAATTTATAATCATAAAAATATATACTAGGAAAGAAAAGGCTAAAAAATCAACAATCTGATCTTTCAATTCAAGAGGCTAAATAAAACAAAGCAAATTAATTCCAAAGAAAATAGAACATAGTAAGTTCAAAATTCAATGGATTTTGATGAATAATTTCCTTGAAAACGAGAACTGATCAAAAATTTTAAAAAGAGAAATTCTAAATAGTTTGATATCTATTAAAGCAATTAAATTCATTATTAAAATCTTCCTGTGCAAATACTCCAAGTCTGAATGGATTCACTGGTGAATTATTTCAAATATTTAAAGAAAACTTATATAAATACTTCTAGAGAAGAGAAATGGTAAATGCTTTCAAATTCATTTCCTGAGGCCAGCCAAACCTTGATATCAATATCTGACAAGAACATAACAAGAATGGAAAATTACAGACCATATTCTCTAAAGAGCTTAGGTGTAAAAATCCCAAACCAAATGTTAGAAAATCCCACCCAGGAACACATAAAAAAGATAATATATTACAACTAAACAGGGTTTCAGGTAGGCGAAGGTGGTTTAACATTCAAAAATGGTATCAGTACAATTTACCATATTAATAGCAAAAAGTAGAGACATATTATTACCTGTCAGTAGAGGAAAACATTTTTTATGAAAAAAATTCAATACCAATTTATTATCTTTAAAAATTGTGAGCAAATTAGAAGGAAAACTTCCTTAATCTAATATAAATTACCTACAACAGTCCGATATGCATAATGAACACTTTCTCCCTGAAGTGGAAAAGCCAGGAGATAGTAATATCACAGTTTTTATGCAACATTGATTGGGTGTTCCAACCAATGCAGTGAGGTAAGAAAATGAAATCAAAGGTCTAAAGATTGGAAGTGGAAAATAAAACTGCCGTTATTCACAGAAGATATGATTGTGTATGTAGAAAATTCAATTAATTAACTAACTGAAAACCATGAACAATTAGAATTCTTCAGTGAATTTATATAGGTTTGGTGAAAATCTTCCATGAATATTTTCACTTCTGCTCAGTCCAGGATTTCTAAGCAAAGGAGGTAAGTTTGAATAGCAAAGAGCTCAGAAACAAGAAAATGTATGGTTCTAGGGAGATTTAGAGATTTATCTTTCTGGAGCCATTTGCGTGCATTCCTGGATAATAAACCTACCTTCTCTCTCCTGAGGGGCAGGTTTGCAGCAGCCTCTTGTAAGTTAGGGGTTTCTAATAGTCAGTGTTGCACAGCTAGGACACAGACTGTGTGGACAGTATTCTCCTGGGCCCACACTGCATCACCCCCATGGATCTTGGTGGGGAGGATGAAGGTAACTGAAGTAAACATGTTTTGCTATGGGTAATAAATTATGTACATTCATTTTGTTCATTTCTTTGCTAATCAAATTTGTGGAAATATGGCAAGCAAATCTCAGGAACTATTTGACCACTTGACTTAATAATACGTAACAGCAAACAAGTGAAAATTAAAGTTTACAAACAATACTATTTACAGTGGCAGTAAAATATATCAAATGCCTAGGACTATACCTAACAAAAAATGTAAAAGACCTCTACATTAAAATATATAAATAATGCTGACAAAGTTCTAAATAAATGAGAGGTTTATCACATGCACGTTTTTTGAGGGTCAACACTGTGAATTTGTCGGTGGTCTCAAAATTAATCTACAGATTCAATGCATTCCTGAACAAAATCCCCAAAAGTTGTGAAAATTAACAGGCTTCTAAAATTCTATATTTCATAAATTCTTGAATAAATATGAAAATACAAAGAACCTACAATACCAAGAAAAACTTGAAGATGAGCACTAGGGAACTTATATTCATAGATATCAAAAATAATTATGAGGATCTATAAAACAATTAGATCAATATAGAATTGAGTCTATAAGTAGTCCACATACATTCATTCAGTCACATAATTTTTAAAGATGACAATAATGCAACGAGAAAGAATTATATTTCAAAAATTTGTGCTGGGTCAATGAATCCATACTAATATATGAATTTAGAACCCTATATCCTACATTAAAAATATGAATTTAGAACCCTATCTCCGATGTTACACAATAAAAATTTCAGATAAATTGCATATCTAAATGAGGAAAATTAAGTTTTTAAAAAAACATAGAAGAATGTATATCTATGACCCGAGCAATCAAAGATTTCCTAAAATAGGACACAAAAAAACATTAATCCTAGAGAAAACAAGTGATAAAACTTAACTGTATTGAAATTAAATGCTTCTATTTACAAAAATTAAGCATTAATGAAGACAAGTCAGAGAAAGACTAGGAAAAGATATATGAGATAGATGATAGATACATAGATAGATGATAGATACATAGATAGATGATAGATAAGTAGATAGATGATATATGAGATAGATGATAGATACATAGATAGATGAAAGATAGATAGATCTAATAAAAGACTAATATTGAGAATATACTACAGACTTTTACAAATCAAAAAGAAATGATATAAGGAGATAGATGACAAGAGAGAAAATTTTATGAAAGAAAATATCTAAATATCTAATAAACATACAAAAAATACAGGAAAGTATAAATTATTACTCACAATGTGGTATTATAAACCAATTAGAATGGCTAAAGTTTACCAGGAATTGGCAAATATGCACCAAGTATTGGCAAATATGTGGAACAACTGGTCCTCTCATATCTGTGGGTAGGATCGTAAGTGTTCTAATTACTTTGGAAATCAGTTGGCAGCATCTATTAAAGCTGGACTTCGACATACCCAACAATTGCACCCCTGAGTATATACCAAACAGAAGTGGTACACAGTTCACTAAAAGATAAGTACAAGAATGTTCTCAGCATCACTACATACAGTAGCCAAAGACTGGAAACAATTTGACTGTTCATCAGTGATAGAATAGATAGGCATTTTGGTATTGCTGTAGAATAAAATATGAGGTAGCAACACAAATGAATAAATTACATGGGTAAATCTCACACACACAGTATTGAGCAAAAGCAGCTAGACACAAAAAATAATGTAATTACATTTATATAAAGTCCAAAAGCAGGTAAAACTAATCTCTGGTATTAGAAGTCAGTATAACACCTTTGGTGAGTGAGGTGACTGGAAGTGGACAAGAGGGGCTTCTGGGTGTTGGTAACCCTCTGTTTCTTGATCCAAACGATTGTGAAAATTTCTCAAGCAGAATGCTTACATTTTGTACATATTTCTCTGTATATTTTACCTCAACAGAGAAGAAAAAAAGGAAAGAATCATATTTTCTAGTACTCTCTACTGAAAGAATCTAGAAACAATAACCAAGGATAGCAATCAGCATGTCTAGTGCCCAGATTATGGTCTCAAAATATCAATTTATTTACAAGGAGCCAGAACTCCTTGGAGAAATGTATGATTTCAAGTCTGGGACAGAAATATCCAAGATGAACCTAGAACATCTTGTCCAAATACAAAAAAAAAAACCTCATATTTGCTTTGAGTCTCACTGAACTCCCATATATCTACTATAATTCTGTGTTCATGGCACTGAGAACAGGATAAGCAAATGGGGCTACAGGGAACAGTGGACACCTACGCTGCACATATTTTCTCTGCTCAGGTGCATGCTCCATTGTCTCATCGGACTCAGAAAACATAAGTTCAAAGATAAAATTAAGAATTTAAAGATAGCACCAGCAGAGCATTAAACCAAGCATGAAGCCTATAGAGTTTTGAAATAGTGGCTCTGAAAAAAAGATATGCCCACATACATCCTGATGCCCAGAACCAGTGAATGTGGCCTTATTTGGAAAAAGGGTCTTTGCAAATATAACAAAGGATCTTGAGATGAGACAATTCTAGATTATTCCCCTGGGCCCTAAATCCAAAGACAAGTTTCCTTATAAGAGACACACAGAGAGGAGTAAGCCATAAGACAGAAGTGGATATTGGAGTCATGCAGTCATAAGAAACACGTGGAGCCACCAGAAGCTGGAAAAGCAAGGAAGGTTTCTCCTTTATAGCCTTTGGAAGAAGTGCAGCTGTCAACAACTTGATTTTGGACTCGCCTCCAGAACTGTGAGAAAATAAATTTCTGTCATTGTAAGACACCCAGTTTGTAGTGATTTGTTACAACTAATACAGGTAGTATTAGTGTGGGGTCCTGTGGCACTGTACAGGTCACACAGTGATGGTACCAGCCCTGGATAAAGCCATTATGACTGTTCAAAGATGGGAGAATTTAGACATAGACAATGACAATAATTTGGAATAGATTAAAGACACATCAAATATGTTTATAGCAATGGCTTAAAAATGATAGTAAAGATCACTTTTGGAGGATGCTAAATAACTAATACATTGTTTTACAAACTGATGGAGGAGGGAAAAAAACAAACTTTATCTTGCCTCTTCTGTACAAACTGTATTTCAGAGTAATTGAATATATACTCTATAATCTAATATTTTCCCTCCTGTGTATAACATTTCTCAAGAGTTCTCTGAGAAAACTAAGTTCTATAGAAAATAACTTGAAAAATAATATTGACTGTCAACTCTAATTAAAAAAAGCTGAAAAGAAAAAAATTTGAACAACTATTTTTTCAATTCTCCCAGGGTCCATAGCTAGCTCCATTTTAGAGTCATAGGAGAAAATTAATTCGTTATATATGATGAATGCATTAGAGCAACAGGGCTTAATTCTCTCCCAAAACCCTAGTTGAGAAGAGATAGAGACAAACTTTTTCACATGTACACAGTAAGACATGCATTAGGATATTCAATAAGCTTTGTTTTTAACAGCCAAAAACATTTTTTAAAAGAAATATATATTTATAAATATATATTATATGATGAATAAGTTAGTAGTGTATCCACACAATAGAATGTATAAAACAGTTATATATGTACCTAAATAGGTAAATTTCAGTAATGGAATATTAAGTGAAAAAGCAAGTTGCAAAAACAAGTATATAGAATATAACACTTTTATGCAAGTTTTAATAGTAAACAAAGCAATTGTATACATTTTTTAGATAAATACATGTGTAATAAAAGTATAAAAAATAATAGGAAGAATAAGCTCAAATGACAGTATAGTCCTTACTTGTGGGAAAGAGTCATAGGAAGAGATTTTAACAGTAACTCTAAAATGTTACGATGCTATGACTTTATCTGTAAAAAACTTTGTTAATTTATGTTAAATCTAGGTGTTAAGCACATGGAAGTTTGTTATTTTCTGTACTACTCTATTTAAACCTTTCTGTAACATTTTGAAAATTAAGAAAAAGGAAGAAAAATTGCTAGGGTGAGTAAAGATAAGAGCAATTGCTGTCACCTATTTAGTAGTGCTATGTGCCTGACACTGTGTTCAGCACGTCACATGAGTTATCTAATTTAATCCTCACCACAAATCTCCAAGAGATATGCCACAATCCCCTCATAGATAAATTAAGACAAAAGTTTCTTTTAGAGTCATAGCAGTTCCATCTAAAAATCATTTCCTCCATGGTGACAAGATAAGAACAACTGAATTTCATGTAGTTATTTTAAATTTTATGAATTCATCTATTCAATTGTTCATTCTCTCAATCATCCCTGACAACTTGTATAAGCTTGGGCTAATTAGCCAAATTCTTTTTAACTTGATTACCCTATCTGTAAATAAAAAAAATTATAGTACCTTCCTTTAAGGTTGCTGACGGGATTAAAAACATGTAAAATATTTAAAACAGTTGCTAAACAAGAACTCAATATATCTTGGTTAATCTATATTTACTCATTCATATATTCATTTGCAACTAACTATTTTACTGTGGGCCAGCCATGAGAGTTGGCCCTAAGGATTCAGAGATGAGGAATGTAACAGGATCCGCAGCCTCCAGGCATTTCTAATCTAGTGGGTAAGAAAGATGCTCATATGAATGAGTAAAGGTAATAAAGCATGTAAGGGTAAGATTCAAATCCATAAGGTAGGTACAGAGGGATATGAAGGTGGATCATGTCACATGTGGAGGGACAAAAAGGGTACAAGGAGGGCAAGAATATTTTTTAATAGAGTTGATACTTGAGTTGAATCTGGAAAAAGTAATCAGTTTTAGTCTAGCAGAGAGGATAGGGGTCCTAGATAGGAAGAGTGCAAGGAAAAAAAGTACTCAAACAGAAGCAAAAGCAGGCAGCTGTGATATGATCCGACTTGCTTGGTGAATTTGTTATGGTTTGGGGGGAAGGGAGGTGGTAGTGTCAAGAGAAAGGACTGGAAAGACCCTTAGGTGCCAGAGTGTGGAGGATCTGGTATGCCTAAGTTTAGAATTTTTAACCTAAAAGAAATGGAAGATACTGAAGGATTCTAAGTATTGTGGAAAAAAAAAATTTTGCATTGGGGAAAATTACTGTGGCAGCTGAGATTCTGTACTTACATATTTTTGTGATCATTTGATTCACATTTCTTCCCTCTTCTAAACTATAAAGTCCACTAGGGTACTGATTATATTAGTCTTGTTCAACATGATAATAAACACCCAACACAGTTGAAAGGAGGATCTCAAAAGTATTTATTAAATAAATGGAGGAGGTGAGATCTGAAGCAGGAAGCAAAGGAAATAATTGAGGTAAAACACTATTAAGTATCTGTAAATTGGGGCAGCGACAGCAGGAGTGGGGCTGAATATGAAAGATGTCGGGGAGTATATAAAGTAAACAATATTTAGGGATACATAGGACTTGGAAAATAAGGGAGAGGTGTCAGTCTTGGGTGACCTTACCTGGGAGGCTTGGTGAATGGTATTTGATATTCAATGAGCCTAGAAAATGCAAGGGAGGAAGCAGGCACATACACGTGGGAAATGCATTGTGATAAGGGGAAGGGGAAGACCAAATCAGATTTGATTGTTTTCTTTTTTTTTTTACAGTCTTATGAAGAAATAAAAAATATGAGAAAACATTTGAATGTAAATGATTTCCCCGCATAGATATAAGATTCTGATTTTAAGAGAGAAATACCAAAATGGTGAGCAATATTTGAAGTAAAAGAAATATCATGGTAATATGGAAAGAATGGAACATTTTTTGAAAAATGGAGACAGAACATTTGAAAAATCTTGACATAATGGGGGAAAATTAAGGAGGAATGAATTATAAATGTGAGATAAAGTTTGTGTGAAAGAAAAATCATAAAGAAGAAAGAGTGAAGAATCTATTTAATAACACTTTTACCTAAAAATGGTGACTAAGCATTGCTTTACGTTAATGGGTGCTGTCAAGCTTTCAGTGGGAGGAATTTTCCAGATCTTTTCAGTTAATAGAGGTTTGAGTCCTAATTAAAGTGTCCCCTGCTCAGACAACCCAGAAGGTGTCC
>NW_011888887.1:3899753-3907285 GCF_000151845.1 Pteropus vampyrus | reverse complement strand
TTTTGCATTGGGGAAAATTACTGTGGCAGCTGAGATTCTGTACTTACATATTTTTGTGATCATTTGATTCACATTTCTTCCCTCTTCTAAACTATAAAGTCCACTAGGGTACTGATTATATTAGTCTTGTTCAACATGATAATAAACACCCAACACAGTTGAAAGGAGGATCTCAAAAGTATTTATTAAATAAATGGAGGAGGTGAGATCTGAAGCAGGAAGCAAAGGAAATAATTGAGGTAAAACACTATTAAGTATCTGTAAATTGGGGCTGCGACAGCAGGAGTGGGGCTGAATATGAAAGATGTCGGGGAGTATATAAAGTAAACAATATTTAGGGATACATAGGACTTGGAAAATAAGGGAGAGGTGTCAGTCTTGGGTGACCTTACCTGGGAGGCTTGGTGAATGGTATTTGATATTCAATGAGCCTAGAAAATGCAAGGGAGGAAGCAGGCACATACACGTGGGAAATGCATTGTGATAAGGGGAAGGGGAAGACCAAATCAGATTTGATTGTTTTCTTTTTTTTTTTACAGTCTTATGAAGAAATAAAAAATATGAGAAAACATTTGAATGTAAATGATTTCCCCGCATAGATATAAGATTCTGATTTTAAAAGAGAAATACCAAAATGGTGAGCAATATTTGAAGTAAAAGAAATATCATGGTAATATGGAAAGAATGGAACATTTTTTGAAAAATGGAGACAGAACATTTGAAAAATCTTGACATAATGGGGGAAAATTAAGGAGGAATGAATTATAAATGTGAGATAAAGTTTGTGTGAAAGAAAAATCATAAAGAAGAAAGAGTGAAGAATCTATTTAATAACACTTTTACCTAAAAATGGTGACTAAGCATTGCTTTACGTTAATGGGTGCTGTCAAGCTTTCAGTGGGAGGAATTTTCCAGATCTTTTCAGTTAATAGAGGTTTGAGTCCTAATTAAAGTGTCCCCTGCTCAGACAACCCAGAAGGTGTCCTATGGCTGGCTGAAGGCCTTGCATTGCCATATTAAGAGAGCCTTGATCTCACTAGATTTTAAGCAACTTTCAAACTTAAAGCTTAGGTGCTGTCTCTGCAATCCTGCTTAACACAGGTTACTCAAATGTCGTAAGACACATACCCTTTCTCAACCAACAGAGTCAAAAAGATGTACCAAGTAACATATCAATCTTTTCTTCTCAGATTTTTTTCTAATTTTTAAAAAGCTTTCGATCAGGCTTTATTTTCTCTTATTTTATTTTGAAGAATTTATACACATCTGTCTTTTCTATAAAGTCTGCTCAAACTTTATTAAAAGAAATTAAATTGTCTTCTCAACTCTAACTTAATCTCTGCCCGGCTCCCAAACAATAGACATTCAATTCTCCATGAAGTACAGAATAATATTGATTGCTGAGGTACTTTTTACTGTTGGAACAATGCTCTGTGTTACTATTCATATCTGTTTTAGGTTATATGTTGTGAAATGACACCCGGCCACACCTTCTAGGTATGGATGTGGGACAAATATTTAGTCATGAGCATAAATGGATGTCATAGCACCTTATAAATGGGATAATTTCTGGACAACTATATGCCTGTGATCATTTTTACTTTGAATACAATCAGAATAAGTCATATCTCACTAGCATCACAGCCATTTCCTGAGATCACGTGTTTAATGCATCAAATGGATTTTAAGATCTTATTTAAAAGGTGGGCAGTGCAGGAAGAAAAGAGTGTATCTTAAATAATTCTCAATAATCTGTATCAATAGGGAATTAACTGCACAAAATAAAAATCCACCAAAGTGCTCCATGAAGCTATGTGTTCTCAGTGGCAGCCATGTGAGCCTCCTGGATTCCAATCGCAAAGAGTGGAAGTTTAGCAGGTTGCTGGCTCACACGTCCTGGACTAGAAGGAGGAGGCATGCAGGTCTGAACATTATCTCTAGACATGGAGATTAGAGATAGTCAGTAAAAGATGCTCAATAACAGCTGAGAGAGGTAGTACAGGGTTGTTAAATACAAAGCATGATAATGTGGGCCCCAAAGGACGGCAAATACAATTTCTGCAGTAATAAAATTTCTCTCTCCCCCAGTTTCACACAGAGACCTTTCTGAGCCAGCAGTAATTCAGATCAGTTAAACTCCATGTAGCGTTTCCCTGCAACATTAAGAGCATTTCATGAAATGACAGGATATGAAGTATCAAAAGCTGAGGGTAGCAGAATCTGTCCTTCTTTCCCAGAACTCAGAAGAAAATTTTAAAAGCTGAATTATCCACTGGGCAGCAACGCTGTCCTGTGTGTTTCCTGCTGGGTGGGCACGCACTTGGGATTTTCAGTGGAGTCATGCGTTAGCCCTTGGCATTGAACAAGGACCTGAGGGGAACACAGCTCGTGACACAAAAATATGACAAACAAAAGCCCCAAAATAATTTGTTGCCACTTTTCACATGAATTAATTACTCTTTTGTACATCTTTTACTGTGGATTGAGAGTTGTTGGTTATATTAGCAAGGTTTCCCAGAGAAAGAACCAATAGTGGTGTGTGTGTGTGTGTGTGTGTGTGTGTGTGTGTGTGTGTGTGTGTGTGTGTGTGTGTGTGTGTGTGTGTGGAGAGAGAGAGGGAAGGAGGGAGAAGAGAGAGATCATCTGCTTTACTCAAAGTTTATCAATTTAAATGTCTTATCTAAAAAATAACTTCACAGAAACATCAGAATAATGTTTGACCAAATATGGGCACTGTGGCCCAGCCAAGTGGACACATAAAATTAACCATCACATCAGTTATGTTGTTTATGTTGTTTATTGTTTGATTTTTTGATTCGCTTATTTTTCATTTGTCTTGAATAAACTCAATTACTTTTACTTTTCAAAAGAAAATCATTTTAAATGAGTGAAAGAAAAGATCCTAGGGAAAAATCTTGGGAAGTAATTTTCTTGAATTGTAGCTTTGTGCCCAGCCCTCTACTAGGTGCTTCATATACCTCTTTCCGCCCAAATCCACAACTACCTTATGAGGAAAGTATCAGTTTTCCCATATTTCAGACCTAGAACTTAGGACTCAGGTAGGTTAAGTGATCTTTCCAAGGTTACCTGCTGGTGAGTAGAAACATAGGAATATTACCTCAGGTTTACCTGACTCCACTGTTCCATCGTACCTCCCATATGGTACATTGTTGATGACAATATACAGGAGAGCCCTGACTATGTGTATCTAGAATATTTTTGCAGCGCCATATCTCAAGATACCTGTACTGCTTGCTGTGAGGACAGCAAATATTATCAGCAAACCCAAGCCCCAAGATCAAAGTGTTACATGACACAAATGATGGCAAAGTTAGTGATACATGACTCAGAAATCATGAATTCTCATCTGTGATCAGGGTAATTATTTATTCATTCCTTTTATTATCTTTGCTTGTTCCAAATGTCACAGGAAGTTGGCCTGAGGACCAAATTTGATTTGCAGACAAGCACCCCCACACACACTTTCAATCTTGCATTGTTTTAAATGTATTTAGTTGCCAACATTTAAAAAATCGAGATCTTTCACTTACAAAAATTCAATTTCCTGCTTTCCTTGACAATTCAGCAGGTTTGGAAACATTAGTTCTCATTTCCACATGACAAAGGGAAGCAGTAGGTATGTGCATTTTTAAACTCTGTTTCACCACAGCGCCCACCCAGCCCACTGTTCTCATTTATATTTCCTTCTTAATACCCCTCATTGCCCTTTATTTATTACTCCACATTTTTAAAAAAAAAATGTGTAGGTTGTTCTGATACTTGGACAGGATAAACAAACTTCTTCACAATTCAGGATGTCAGTGTGTCATTTAGGACCAAGAAATTATTTTGGCTCTTTTCTTTTTAGGACTTTCTGAGAGCCCTTGAACCTTAGGATTTAGAGCATGAGGTTAAACCTCTTGCCCCTACTCTGTAACCTTAATAATATCATACAGTCCTTGCTTGAAGACCACGGGGAAATCTGTTTTTGTTGTTGTTGTTGTTGAATAGCTACAATTCTTAGGAAGCATCTCATTACATCGAGTCCAAATAAAACCCCCCTATAAAATCTCCCACTCACTGATTTTACTTCCAGTTCAGTTCTTGGGAGCCCTCATCACCTGACAACTCATTAGATATTTGGAGACATTTTTCATGTCTCCTCTAAGCCTTAAGCATCTGATGTTTCTTACAAGAAGCTGTGTGTGTTTCCCACAGTGGGATATGCATGGTTTGAAAGTTGTGGAACATGGAAAGTGATGTAGAACCCTATCAGAAGGGAGGGATGGTGCCTAAAGCGATCCTCTTTTTATACAATTGTAGCTTAAGAACATAAAAGTTCTGATGATGGAAGGTAATCTTGAAACTCAGAGGACTAGATTCCCTGGGGAATTCACACACTAGGATGCCTTCCTTAGTGGGCAGAAATTGTCTTAACTTCTGAACTATATAAATGTTCTGCAAGTTTTCAGTTTCACAGCATGTTTAGGATATTTCAGCCTTGTTGATAAGTATGTGTTCGCATAACCTAAACTCAGTTCAAAAGTAATCTAAGATGACAAAATCTAAATTACCTCTAATTTTCCAGAAGTGAATTTTAAGAGCATATGTATTTATGCTAAATATCTATTTGTGACTGTCATATCGAAAGGAGTATTATCACACATGACGCTCTCCAGACAGACTGAGAGCATCAAAGACATCCAGGTCAGGTTAGAACACGTGTGTCTATGAGAAGGAGAAGATTAGAGAGGTTAGAGGTTAAAGGGGTTAGTAACTATTCTTTCATATGTATAATTTCCCATATTACGAATACAAGTCTAGTTCTTAATACAGAGTTACTATTTAAGTATCTATTAGGAAGTTAAGAATCGATGAAAAAAAAAAAGACAGCGATCCTTTCAAATTAAACTTGTGCACAATAGAAATCAGTGTTAGAACAACTAGTGACAGCTCTAATTATACAAATATTTCAGAGTTTTCATGAAAGGAGAAAAGTTTAGAATGAATTTTTAAAAGCTTCTTTCTACTTGGAAAGAAAATACCAGATGGAAGTCTCTCAGGCAAAAGTTGGGTGACCATAACCTTTCCCTTTCAATAAGATTGTCTTCTTACTACTGCTAAAAATAAATCTCAAAGTCAACTTAAGGATGAAAAAAAGAATAGAATCCATCTGAGTTAAGCAGAAGAGTTAAAGCACTAAGATTCCCGAGATGAGTATATTGCAGTACTGAACCAAAGTGTTGGCTTCTAGAGTCTCTGAAAAATACAATAAACAATACAAAAAATGAAAGTTACATAACTTTCATTTTTTGATTGCAAATTCCCAGCATCAAATTGTAGCAGGCAGGCACTGGCCATTCTGAGGTTCAGAGAAGTCAAGGACATACCAAGGTCACACCACCAGTAAATGGCAGAGCTAGCATTTAATGTCTGCTGGTCTGACTTCAAGGAACTCTGATCTTTAACTGTTTTCATAATTGCATAGAATTAATAAGACTCGATTCTAGGATTTTTATTTGTACTATCATGGAAACAGACTCTCTCTTTCATGGGTGCTGGTATAATATGAGCCTCAACTTCCAGGATCCATCAAGTAAGCCTGAGAAAAGGCATGCATAAGACAAAAGAGCAGGGGCAGCTGTACAACTCCAGGGAGCGCCACTTGCTCAGTTTTCTATGTAACAGGAGATTTGCACCACATTGGTGCTGACTCAGAAATGGATTCTGATTATCTCACTTAAGCACTGAATCAAGTTCCTCCTAAGTACAGTTCTAATCTTTGACCTAGTCAATTATGGGGACCAGTAAGTTTTCTTTTTTGCTTAAGTTAGGTCATAAAATATATATAATTTACACATTTACTTTATAAGGCTCTGGTAAATACTAAACAAGGTAATGGATATAAAGTATCTAGCATGTGTTAAAGACATAATAGGCACAATTTATGTTAGCTCTCTTCCTCTCCCAACTGTTTTTACTTTATTAAATCCCACTTAAGTTGCATATTATATTTAAAATAATTATTAATTCCAGTAATGTGATATACTCAGTTAATTATCATTAACTCCTCTGGTACTATGGGACCTCTTTATTCACTTGTCCTGTTATGCTCAATTGCAAGGAGAGAGAGAGAGAGAGAGAGAGAGAGAGAGAGAGAGGATCAGCACAGAAAATCTCTAGCCATATGCACACACTTTTTCTCCCACCTGCCAGCTTGCCTGTATTGGAAACAAGGACTAGAACTTCTAAAAGAAAGTATGCATCATCCTAAATTAATCTATGTTATTTTGCTGAAAATAACAGAAAAAAAATTCAAAGAATTTTAATTTTTTTTTTTTTTAAGGTATTGACTGGATCACAGAAAAGGATGAGTCATGTCCCGGGGTTTGATGGCAGCAGTGTCCCAGAAACAAGGGACTTAAGATAAAGCATACTCACTCCCTGGCTTACACTCTCCCCATCTCAATCTCATCCATTCTACTTCTACTCATTTCTCAGCTTGGCTTCTGCCTTCGTTGACATCATTCTCTCAGCTATACTCCACATTATGGGGGATCTGGCAGCTTTGAAATCATATCTTTGCAGTTCATGGTCCAAGAGGAAACAGAGAACTCTCCCTCCTAACTTCAGTGAAGAGCCCCGATTACATAAGCTTGGTTCCCAGACACACCTCTTAGGCTAGAGAGGTAAGGGTCTGGGGTTGCCAATTCTTGCAAAATCACTTTGAGTGGAAAAAGACCAGTTCCTCAGACCAGTTCTTCAGAGGAAATAGACCAATTCCTCAGAGGAAATAAGAAGAAAGAAGAGATGCTGTACAGAAACAAACAATAGTTTTTCACTCCGCCTACTTTCTTCTCTTTGGACTTAGAGCGAGCCTTGGGCGACCAACACCATGATGTCTCTCTCGTCTGTGGGCCCCATCATGGGACAAGTCTACAAAATCAAAGTTGTCTTCTAAGCATTATACAAAGACAGAGAAAGACTCCATAAAACCTCAAGCCCCCCAGAACAAGAAAAGATGCATTTCTATTCCTACTCTTGCCAAAGTTTTACTCCTAATCCTCTTCCTAGAAGTTCCAGAAAATAAAATTTTTGATCAAAAAGAATGTTTGTCAAACTTCTCTTCCAATATGAAAAATTACTCCATTGAATCCCAATCTCACTAGTCTCTATAAACCAACTGCTGAGTTTGTTTGTTTTTAGTTCTCTAAGGATCGGCTTTATACTTTCTCCCACTGTGCATCTAAGGCTCTCCCTGGTGGAGACAGGTGAATAGGCTACCCAAAGAAGCCCAACTGAGTGGCTTTAGCTCACAGTGATGTCTGTTAGGATAAGGCATCACTATTCTTTACACCCACTGTCAGCTCACTTGAACTGTGGGCATAGTAATAAGCAAAGAGAAAATGTCCTGTAGCACAAACACATGGTACACTAGCTTTGCAATGTAATTCAAAAGAAAGGTATTTTTAAAAATCAAATATTCAAACACACCATATCAATCCAATATAAACTATGACAATGGTTCTTTC
>NW_011888887.1:3835428-3899703 GCF_000151845.1 Pteropus vampyrus | reverse complement strand
AGAGGATCAGCACAGAAAATCTCTAGCCATATGCACACACTTTTTCTCCCACCTGCCAGCTTGCCTGTATTGGAAACAAGGACTAGAACTTCTAAAAGAAAGTATGCATCATCCTAAATTAATCTATGTTATTTTGCTGAAAATAACAGAAAAAAAATTCAAAGAATTTTAATTTTTTTTTTTTTTAAGGTATTGACTGGATCACAGAAAAGGATGAGTCATGTCCCGGGGTTTGATGGCAGCAGTGTCCCAGAAACAAGGGACTTAAGATAAAGCATACTCACTCCCTGGCTTACACTCTCCCCATCTCAATCTCATCCATTCTACTTCTACTCATTTCTCAGCTTGGCTTCTGCCTTCGTTGACATCATTCTCTCAGCTATACTCCACATTATGGGGGATCTGGCAGCTTTGAAATCATATCTTTGCAGTTCATGGTCCAAGAGGAAACAGAGAACTCTCCCTCCTAACTTCAGTGAAGAGCCCCGATTACATAAGCTTGGTTCCCAGACACACCTCTTAGGCTAGAGAGGTAAGGGTCTGGGGTTGCCAATTCTTGCAAAATCACTTTGAGTGGAAAAAGACCAGTTCCTCAGACCAGTTCTTCAGAGGAAATAGACCAATTCCTCAGAGGAAATAAGAAGAAAGAAGAGATGCTGTACAGAAACAAACAATAGTTTTTCACTCCGCCTACTTTCTTCTCTTTGGACTTAGAGCGAGCCTTGGGCGACCAACACCATGATGTCTCTCTCGTCTGTGGGCCCCATCATGGGACAAGTCTACAAAATCAAAGTTGTCTTCTAAGCATTATACAAAGACAGAGAAAGACTCCATAAAACCTCAAGCCCCCCAGAACAAGAAAAGATGCATTTCTATTCCTACTCTTGCCAAAGTTTTACTCCTAATCCTCTTCCTAGAAGTTCCAGAAAATAAAATTTTTGATCAAAAAGAATGTTTGTCAAACTTCTCTTCCAATATGAAAAATTACTCCATTGAATCCCAATCTCACTAGTCTCTATAAACCAACTGCTGAGTTTGTTTGTTTTTAGTTCTCTAAGGATCGGCTTTATACTTTCTCCCACTGTGCATCTAAGGCTCTCCCTGGTGGAGACAGGTGAATAGGCTACCCAAAGAAGCCCAACTGAGTGGCTTTAGCTCACAGTGATGTCTGTTAGGATAAGGCATCACTATTCTTTACACCCACTGTCAGCTCACTTGAACTGTGGGCATAGTAATAAGCAAAGAGAAAATGTCCTGTAGCACAAACACATGGTACACTAGCTTTGCAATGTAATTCAAAAGAAAGGTATTTTTAAAAATCAAATATTCAAACACACCATATCAATCCAATATAAACTATGACAATGGTTCTTTCCTGTATATTTTTAAATACTAAAAACATTGAAAAAAGGAAATGCCTATAATCTACCACCCAAGTACAATTATTTTAATTCTTATAGGTGTTCATTTAGTCTTAGACATTGATTTTAAATTGCCTTGACAATTACTCTTGCTATTACTTAATTTCATTTAACCAATCTTAAAAAGACATTGTTCTGAAAACTCATGGGATGTTTATCAAATCACTGATAATTATGCACTGTGGCAATATAACTTCTTATCTGTGTTAGCATCCTGGAAAAGACATCACAATCTGCACAACTGCCAGCTTCAGCCCCCAAAAGAGGGTGGGCAAAAATATAGAACAAGAAGGTGAAGGTCAGAGATAACAGCAGGAGGATTTGATTTCACTTGAAACTTTTTTCAAAGTGGAATATAATCACATACTCATCAAAGTGTGGCTTGCAAGTGTGTGTAGGGCCATAGAGGTCTCTTCCAGTCATATCTCTAATGGTGTTGAGATAGAGACTGTAATCAGATGAGGTGCGATATTGATTGTGCCTCGTCTGAAGGCCGAATACGCAATTAAAAGTTTGAGGCATTTAGAGGGCTAGGATTTTGATCTCAAGGAAAAGTTCTGATTAGAAATGACACTGTGTTCCTACAGTTTAGGCTAGCCTGCTTCCTGTTGTGGCTATCTTTCTTCACGCCTGTCTCTCTCTATAAGGAGTAAGAACTTTAAGAGCTGGGATGGCCATTCAGTCATCTCTGCCCAACACTTCCTTTCCACCCCAAAGAACTCAGTGTGATCTGCCTCCTAGTAGGATGTTCTTCAGTGAATGAGATACAGATGCATCTCAAAGTCATCAGTCCAACACCCACCTCTTTATCTTCCTATCAGACTGGCTTCTACCCCAGTCGTTCCTATCCTGTCATCTCAGTATATGACAGCTCCATTGTTGAAATTCCGGAGGCCAAATGCTATAACCATCTTTAATATCTCATTCTCTTTCTTTTTTAAATAGCAAATGCACCTGCCTCTACCTCCAAAACATCAGAATTTACCACTTCTCACCATCTGTTCCGGGAAGATGGTAATAGCCTCCTGTCTCTTTGCCTCCACCCACTTCTCACCCAACACAGCTTCTTCTGGACAGAATTCAAAACCTAAGTCAGATCATGAAACTCTTCTGCCCCCATATCTTATCCATGGTTCCCCAACTCACTCAGAATAAAAGCCAGTTTTTGCAGTGGTCTGTAGACCCTGGTCTACATTGAACATTTGTCCCCCACTTTCTTTCTGACCTTATCTTCCACTACTTTGCCCTCTCTCAAGACATCTCAGCCATACTAATTCCCTGGCTTTTCCTTGAATGTGGCAGGCACATTTCTGCCACAGAAATTTACACTTATTATTTCCTTGGTTGAAACACTTTGCCCCCTAGATATTTGCATGGCTCTTTCTCTCACCTCCTTCAGGTCTGCTCAAATACTCCTTCTCTGTGAAGCCTTCCCTTCCAGCTCAATTTAAAATCACAACTCCCCAGCACCTCCTACTTAATTTTTCACCTATGATCATCTGACATTCTATATAGCTTAATTATTTTTAACCTTTATTTTCCCCTGCTAGAATTTAAGCTTCATGAAGGCAGACATAGTTTATTTGCTGCTTTATCCCTACTTCCTGACATGTGTTATTAATAAATATCTTTTGAAAGGATGGATTATTGATTGAATAGATGGAGAAATGGGTGAGTGAATAATTGACTGACTGAATTAATAAATACATTTGTTTATTTCATCTTTTTAAAGTAACCTTATTAGTTGTTTTAGAAAGATGTTATTAGTTTTACATTGCATATAAAAAAGGTAAATCATGTCAAATAACCTATCCAAATCTCAGGGCTAGTAACTATAAGAATGAAGCTAGATGGTAGAATGTCTGACAAATGAGTCAGTGTTCTTTCTATGCTGCTAATTGCAAAATTCCCCCTAGAGTAAACTTTAAATCTGTAAAAGAAATAGGTTTGGGTAAAAATCACCTCATGTCCATCAATTTTGACAAGCAAGCAAAAAGAAAAAAATCAGGACAAAAAAAATTTACCCTAATCCATTTCAGGCCACAAGAAGATTAAATTTCAACCAACTAAAATAAAGGAAGGAGACAGAAAATAATACACATTGAAGATAATTGTACTCATTTGGCTTTCCATACTGATAAAAATTAAACATATTTTCAGTGCTTTATTTCACACTGTAAGGCTGGTAACCATGTGCAACTAAGTGTCATCCTTTCCCATTCTTGATCAATAATATTTCATGGCATTTAAGGATTAATAGATGATACAATTTGTTTCTCAGAGACATGACTAATAAGCTAGAGTAGCTGACAGATGGCTTTAATGTAGATGGCTGCCTGAAAAGGGATGGTCTTCAGAGAACATGTCAGATCTTTTCATTTTGTGATAGGATGATGTTCTTTACTGGGGTGAAAGGAAAAAGAATATATTGGTCTGAATCCTTTGCTTTGTCCCTTTGAGAACAAAGGCAGGAAGTACATGGCCAGGGTATATCCGTGGTTTGTGGTTTAGGCTTAAATGCTGCCCCCACTCTGCCAAGCCCTACCTGCCACTTATCATTCTTTGCTCTACAAATAGGGGCTGTCCCCGCTCTCTGGAGAGATACTCTTAGAGCCATGTTACTGAGGCTTAGAATAGTGAGTTTGTCTTGACGGGAAGGAAGAATAAAAATTATGGAAGTGATTACTGTTTCAAAGCTAGGAGGAGAGATGAACATGAAAGTATTTTTTCCTTTTTTTTATCATCATATAGCTATGTATTGAGTTTGTGAAGCGATGTACTACACAGGGCAGTTGGGAGAAACTATACAGGTATATGGTAGTGATAGAGCAGAGGAAAGTACAAGAAAGTGAGTACATGGAGTTAATTCTTTTTTTCCTTTTTATCATTCCATAATTTTGTATTGAGAACTAACACAGTTGGCAAGAACCGAGCAGGTACATGAGTAAATGTTATTTTTAAAAAATGTATTCAAATAGCCAAAGCAAAAGGATACAAAATATGACATCTCAAAACTATACTCTAAGACAGTCGATGAATTTAGTCCAAATTTTCTTAAAAGGCTTTTAGGCTATTACATTAAAATAGTACTACTTTTTGTAGTCTCGATAAGAATTCATTTTTCTTCCATTTTCCCCTTCCCCCACACACATATACTTTTAGTTGCAGGTGTTTTGGTTTATCTTGTTTTTTCTCTACATTTCTACTTTCTCCATTACTTATGATTCCCCACAGATTGCAATCACAGATCTTGTTTTAACTAATTTCAGTTTTGTTCTCACTCGTGTAGAAGAGTCTTTTCCAGCAGAAAACTGTTCATAGAATTGTGATAAAGGGGTCGTATCTAAGGGCTAATTATTCAGGCATTAGTATAAGTCCTTATCAATCTCTAAACATTCTCTATCGCTTTACTATAGACAAGAATTTATTGTAAATCAAGTGCTTTTACCTGTTACACCATGAGTGGCTTTTGCCAAACCAAGGAAAGAGAAGGGGCTTCTCTACCTGAGGGCTCTCCACTAGTTAGTCATTATCTTAACAAAAGCTACCAAAGTCTTCCCTGATTCGTTCTTAAACCACCCATTGTCATTCTCTACCTCACTTCCAATTTCCTTATTTCTCATTGGTCATTAATTTTTTAAAAAATAGATTACTTTTAAATACTAATGTAACATCTCCTGAGGGAAAATTGTTGAAACTTTACCCATATTATCGATACATATATTGCAATATTTTAGTTTAGGAAGAGAAATTATGTGGTGAATTGGAAAGAACAATGGATTTAGAGTCAGATCTGAGTTCCAGGGCCAGTTACGCCACCACCTAGTTCTATAGCCTTAGCCAAGTCATTGAACCCACAGGCTTCAGTTTTGGCAACAGAAAATTGAAAGAATTATTATGTCATATTGGTTTTTAAAAATTGTATGTCTTACAAAAACTACTTTCGTGTAATAAGAAAAAGTTCAATATTTATTTCATTCATCAAAGATTTACTGAATGCCTACTATGTACTAGGAAAATAAAACAGGATATATCATCCTGCATGCAGTGTGAAGAGAAAAAAAAGGCAGAAAATACAAAAGAGAGGGTAAGAGATGCAAAAAATACAATGACAAGGTGTAAATATTGAAAAACTAAAATTAGAGAAGAGACAGAATAGGGCAGGTCAATACTGCAAATTTTCGAAGACTAATCAGAGATAGCAATCCAGAAACTCAAGAAACTTAGTACATCCCTAATAGAATAAATGTTTTAAAAATTCCAAACTACATACATTATAGTAAAATTGCTGAACAAGTCAACAACAAGGAGAAAATTTAAAAGAAAAGCCAGGAAAAAAAAATCAGGTCCTATGTAAAGAAATAAATTAGACAGCTGACTTCTCAATACATCAATGGAGTCCTGATAATAGTGAAATAAAACCTTCAAAGTACTAAAAGAAAATGACTGCCAATCTAAAAGCCTATATCATGTAAAACATCTTTCAAGAGTAAAAAGAAAGACATTTATAGACCTAAGAGAGTTCATCACTAGCACATCCTCGTTAAAAGATAATCTAAAGGAGGTAATTCAGGCAGAAGGAAAGTAATTCTAGATGTAACATCTGAGATGCAGGATAGAATAAAATGAACTAATATTAGTCAACACTGATTATATAAAATGGCATTAATAATGTTAATTGCTGCTTCTAAGTAGACTTAAAAATACAACACAATAACAAAAGTCAAGAGGGAGACAAATGGAATTAAACTTTTAAAGAAATTTATATTGCTGGGAGGAGGATCAAGGTTTTTTGGTTAATTTAGATTTCAATAATTTAAGCATATTTGGTAAAATTTCTAGGGTAACCACTAAAAGAAAGAGCACATGGAAACATCAAACTAGTTGAAGGAAAAAGAAGATAAAAATCACTCATTTAATAGAGAATAAAAGGCAAAAAACAAGGAATAAAACAATCCCGAAATAGTTCTGGCACATAGTAGCTAGTTGTAAAATATTGGCAGAATAAATGGCTGCATTCATGAAGGAAAGGATGGATGAATGTACATGTCGGTATTCCTATGCTGAGGATATCAGATAGGAAGAAATCAGTTCCCAGATACCGCCTAATTTAGAAATTGTGATTTAGAGATAAATGGAAAAATGAAGTTGCTAAAGTGGCAAAAATCTGTATTTGTCCTAAAATTTATACAGCACCTTTTAAATCAGGAATGTGAACTATCATTCCTATATACCAGAGTTTCAATCCCCTTGAGGTAAGCCAGCTAAAAAGACAGCATCTGCATTTCACAGGTCTGATATAGGTTTGGTGGCACCCCAGGATTTCCCCATTCCCCACATGTTTAGGCAAAAGTCATTTGAATTTTTTACTTCATTTCAGTATTTCCGAATGCTACTTACCACATAAGATTGCATTTCAGACTGCCTTGATCAGTAAAGTATTTTCAGTAGTGCTGGCCCCTCTCTCTACGAGATCCCCAGGAGGAACAGCTGCAAAACTTAATCTAGCTTTTGGTAATGAATTCATTCATCTTATTTGTATGCAACTCAGGCAAACTAACCCCAACTTTAAAGGAAAATGAATGCTGATCTTCTTAAAGAGAGTGAATATGGAGCAGCCTGATCCCTGAGAGGTTCCAAGAGATTGAAGTTGTTCAAGTCTTACCCCGGGGCCTTACAAGGGTAAAGCCACACAATCAGAGAGTGATTTGACCATCTTGTCAATCAAAGATGCTGCAGCAAACCTCCTCCATTCAGACTGATTAGCCAGAGGGACTTAGCTTAGGACGGTTAAAAAAAAAAAAAAATAGCACTACTAAAAATCAGCAGCTCTGCTCAGTCTCTTAATCATTCTGAGCCTCAATATACTCATCTGTGAATTAAGATGTGTTCCAGCATAATCATCTACTATCCTGGTTCTCAAACTTTAGGGTACATTAAAATTATCCACAGAGCTTGTTAAAACACAGACTGTTGAGCTAACCCCAGAGTTTCTGATGTGGCCTGTCCCACAGGGAGCCCAAAAATGCACATTTCTAACAAGTTCTCAGGTGATGCTGATGCCGCTGGTACAGAGAATATACTTTGGAGACATTAATCTATGTAGTCCCTTATAACTTTATTATTGTACTCTACTGTAGTACAAAATTCAAATTATGAAAATATTTATTTTAATATTAACTTTAAATGTAAAATAACTTTTACTAGTTTTTATAAGTACATGCATTATCAGACCATGTTGATACTCTGTGGTTAAGAATCATTTAAAATTACTCACATCATTTGCCTTTAACAAAGTTAACAAAGAGCCTTGGCACACAGTTTATTTTTCTCAACAAGTGAACATTTAATATGCAAGGTCAACCCTTCAAGTATGCAGTAGAGCTGGACATTTGTGTGTTTATGGGCACCAGAAAGAAATGTTTGATTTCAAAAATATACTTGCTTGACCAGCTCCTTACTTCTAGAATGCATTTATTCCTTTGGATGAAGCTGAAGTTCTATTAAAATGCAAATGTTCCAGAATATAGTGGGGGAAAAATTAAACCTTATCAGTCAATTACCTATTACTGCAAGTGATTTTATCAAATTATTTCATACGCCCCAAATTTAATAGGAGAAGAAAGATGGAGGCATAAGTATGATTCTCCAGGAAGAGCTGTGGCATCATCCTCGGAGGAAAAGGAGATGCTGGTTGGAAAGGTTCAACACTGAAAAGTTCGCCAGCATGACCATTTTGCCTCAGCCTGGACTCGTCTGCACATTTAGCAAGGCCTTCTTTGGTGGGCACAGCCAGATCTTGATCTTAGGTGCAAAACTGTGGAATCCAAATGAATAAAGCTCCATGTCTAATAAAAGATGGTGTTCTCTAAACTCATGCAGTTGCCTGGATGTGTTACTGATGAAAACTGTATAACAGAGGATGGTATTGTGTCATTTGGACCATGAGTAACCTATCATTTGGTAGAAATGACAAGGCCAATGGCCTCTGCGATCAAGAATAGAAATCTAGGACCCAACCATTTTCTGTGGCACAGAAAGGATTTGACATTACAAATCTCTAAGTCTATGCTATAAATGAGAACAAGCAGAATGAAATTTAGTCATAGTGTGTTCTCCCAAGTGCTTATCATTACCTTGCTACTTGTTTCTTTCTCTCCAACTGGAAAGTGTTAGAATATTTCAGAACTCCTAGGATCTGGAATGTCTAAGTCTACTGTATTCATTTGAACCCTAAATACACTCTAGGTAACAAGCAAGACAAATCTGTGAAAGGAAAACAAGCAAAATATAGAGCATAAAAGAAGTTGAAGTATGTATAAATCAGACAACCAAATGCATGAGTTCCCATAAAAATAACATCACAAACGCCAGCCTACCTATAGCTAACAAAGAAGGTAGACTCTGTGATCTTGCCATGACATTGTATCCACTTAGCATATCATTAAAGCAAGGTATATTTTCAAGATAACAAAATGAGCAGACATGTAATTTGATTTCAGTAAATATGGGTTAGAATCCCTGCTGCGCCCTAACTGCTCTAAAATTAGATGCCAGTGACACAACCCTGAGAAGCATATGTCTTTAATTCTGGGTTGCAAAGCTGTTGGGCTGCTTAGGTAGAGGGCCTCTTTCTGCTAGCCACCATTTTTCTCTGCACACAGCCTAGCACCACGATAGGAGCCCATGACTCTGTACACACGTTATTACCTCCAACTATCTGAGGCCCTTGAGCTGGACTGCCACGGCTTAAATCCCAGTTCTGCCACTTAAGGACTGTAACTTTGGGCAGCATATTTAAATACTCAGTACCTGTTTCTTTAACTGTAAATGAGATAACAATGGCATCTACCTAATAGTGTGAGGATTAAGCGATTAAAAGACTAACACCTGTAAAGCACTTAGAACAGTGCCTGGCACAGAGTGAGTGCTAAATAAATGATAGCTATTATAATTTATAATTTCTGCTCTGTTTCTTGTGCAAGTCTATCCATGTTATTAAATGTGTGTATGGGCTCCCCTCGGGAATGAAAATCCTTTTCAAAGAGAAAATTCTCTCCTTAAAAAAACGCTAGCACGTAAGGGGATGGGTACCCTCGGGACACATAAGGAATGGACTAAAATGGAAAAATGTCCAAAGACTGACTACACCCCAGAACCTGAGCAGGATTTCCCACAACTGCTCTGAAAAGTCTTCTTGAGCACCACTCAGAGTCCTATGGATAAACCACATTACAAAATATAGGTGGGGGAAACTGTGTGCTCATGCCTGGAGCCACACCACCCTGTCCAGCAGCAAAGGGGGTGGTATGGGGATGCTTCACCTGGGAACCTCTGTGCTGCTAACCTGTGAACCATGTATTCAAGTAGGTCTATTTTGTCCCTCTACATAGACCACTGTACACTTTTTTCTATTTAGGTTCAATGGCTACAAATTTTTATAATTAGTGCTGTTAATAACAATAGCTACCTGCAATTTAGTACCTACCATTTGCTGCTTACTGATTTTCTCCAGTACTAACACTTACCCTGAAAGTGGGCACAACTGCCACCATTCTAGAGCTTTGAAAACTCTCAGTGAGGTTAGTTAACTTTCCTCTGCAAAACTATTAAGTGGCAGGTCTGGAATTTGATCATAAGTTCAACTGGTCCAAGGCCAATGCTCTTTCCCCAAATTATGCTGCCTCCACCCTAATGCAGAGCTGACACCCTAAAAGTCTCACTATTGACCTCAAGAGGGTGGTTTGGGAGCATCTCTGCATGGTGATGAGTATTCTATGGCTCTCACAACTGCTGGAACAGGCATCTGTATCATATATACCTCTAATTGCAGTCCAAACTGTTCCTCAGACTTGCACTAGGGAAGAAGCTCCTTCCATCTGCTATTGAGTATGCTCAGAAACATCCTTACTGGTAATTACTAAAACAGGCATTTGGAGTCAGACAGACCTAGGTTCAAATCCCAGCTCTGTCACCTATCAATTACTGCCTCTGATCAAAGCTGTTTAGTCTAAGCTTTCAGTTCTGAAAATGAGGATACTGGTACCTAGCAGGTGCTGTGTTGAGGATTATATGAGAAGGTCTATCTATGTCAAGTGCCTAGCATAGAGCCTAGCAAAACATGCTTGCTACATAAACCAAGAATAGCGACCACACCGCCAGCCAGTAGCAGAGGAATGAACATGCTGTTGACTTGGGTGCCTCTCAGATGTGGGAGGAGATTTATCATTCCTTGTCTTTTTCCTAGACCTGTCAACTGCCTGACCTTCTTAGTTATTACCATTTGTCCTGAAACTTCAGCCCAGTTCAGGAGCATTAACACATCTCCATCAGCAATGAGAAATTTAAGAGGAAAATATTACTCTTACTAAGCTTTTTTCTATTCATGATGCTCACTCATTCACAGTACATTTGTTGATCATAGGTACTTATTTGTTGGGATCTATATACATATTATCTGTCATTTTATATATATGTATATTTACATGTTACCATGACATATGTAAATATGTCATTTATATATGTTTGTGTTTATATGTTTACATATGCATATACATATACACATACATATATGCACAGGCACAAGTACTTCATTTTAAAAGATTTTTAAATATTTACTTCAAGATCCATTCTTAGAAACCTAGGCAGACTTGTATTTCAAGGAAACTTCCCTCTCTGTAAGTTAGTATTTAAACAACTGGGTCCTCCTTTTGGGATTCAATTGTCTTCTTTATTATCTCCTCAGGCTGTACTTGGTTGTAAGGTCACACAGTCTTGTTGAATCAGCTCAATTTGTTCATTTAAAGTCTTCCCATCTTTTCCACTGATGTGAGTTTAAGTGAGAGCAATTCAGACCTTGTAAGTTGGTGATGTCCTCAGGTCCCCCTGGCCCTGAATCACTGCTGACCCCCTCAACCTACCCCACCCTCTAAGCTTTTAGGGGAATGTTAATGATCAGCCTTTGTTATCTGCCTACTTGTAATTCTCCTGAGTCAGTATCGATCTTAGAATGGCAGGGGCTCAGGCATTAAAATTCAAGCCCTATATAGATATAGTCCATCTATTGGTATAACTAATGCCCATTAACCTCACGTGAAATCATACAGTTCAGAAAAGGTAGAGAGAACGTTTCAGTTCATTCAGAGAGAGCTACCTGAGGTTCTCTACGGCAGCTCCCACATGATCTCATGAAGCCTACAGTAAAACCAAAGACCCTGAAAAGGCCACAAAATTTATTTTTACTAGAATTATCTCCTGAGCTACAAGGAGCCATTATGGCAAAATAGCAAGGGCTTGACTATTTCACCAGGAAAATTTTCTACTCACAATAATTGAGCCATTCAAGCTCTCTCTCCACCTTCCTTGTCTGTTATGTCCAAATGTTCCAGCTCTTGAACACACATGCAATTTTTGTATGCATATATGTGTATGTATAAGAGAAAAATCTTTAAATAGAGAAAAATGTAAGGAATAATATAATAGACAATTCTACAGCACATTAACTATTGGAAAAATAGTATTGACCATTGAAAATATTTTGTCTTATTTGATTTGGATTTTTTATTTTATAAAATTAGTAATTTATCAAAATAGATCATGATGTAATTTTTGACTATCCTCTCCCAATCTAGAGACATCCATTAGTATGAACTACACGTGTATACTTCTAGTCCATTTTTACACATTAACATATATATGTATGCCCATTAAAAATAAAGTATAGTATGCCTCTTGTTTTTAATATACATAAGTGGAATCATGCTGTACCATTCTGCAAGTTGCAAGTTTCCACTCAACACTGTGTTTGTGATTTATATATGTTGAAATATACAAGTCTAGTTGATTCTTTTTAATTTCTCGAGGTCACAGGATAAGTTAGTATAGGAGAAATAAATCCTGCCCATTTTACCACCAAGTTGTATAAGAAGCTAGGGGCTCCCAACCATAATCAGCATACAACAGTTCCCTTGAAAGAAAAGAAACAAAAGACCCTTGTAGGGCATGATGAACACTCTTGGTTAGCACTACAGTTGGATAAATATTATCCAGACAAATTAAAGTCACGAAGGGGTATCTATCATTACTAAATTCACAAGTGAGTTGAGGATGAAAATTTAACATTCAAAATAATTAAAAGATAATGGACTACATACTTAAGGGTATTATCTTTAAAGGCAAAATCAATTCACCACTGGGAGAGATCACTCTGGACAGGTATAGTCAGAGAGGTCTTCCTGGAAGAGGTAGTAGTTAAGACAGGCAATAAAGGTTGGGAAAAAGTTCAAATACCATGAGACTAGGAAAGTATTAGGGGTTAGGAACAGCATGAATATAGGTTTGTAGGTTGGAATAAGTGTGGAGTGGGTAATCCTGAATGGAGGGGAGAAAAGCTATTAGATGTAGGGTAGTATCAATATGTAGAGGATTTCGAGAGCCACACGACAGAGCTTGTGCTTGGAACTGCCACCAATATGGAATGCTTTTAGGGTATCCATGTAGGATTGTTTCTAAGTATACTATATGCAGCTCTTGAAATGTTCCCGGCTCTCTAACACTCCTTCACCTTTCAACACACTATTCCCTCAGCCAGGAATGCTATTTCTGACCTGCTTTCTTTATCTTCAGCTTTCATCTCAGGCAGCACACCCATGAAGCCTTCCTCAACACATTTCCCCTTACAGCATTAGGTTCCTCTTCTCACATACTCCTGCAATATCTTGGGCTTCTTTCTAGTATGGAATTTGTCAAACTGAATTGTAATTGTTTAGTAGTCTTCTCCATTAAATTATAAACTCACTGGGAAGAAGGACTGACATATTTATCTTTTTGCTCCAGAATATAGTACAGTGTCTATTTCACGGGTACACTCGATTAATGTTTGAATGAATTAATACCTTAATTATTAATCAAAGGATTATGAATATTTATATTTTATATATATTTTAAACATTTTTATGTAAATATTAGCTGCTTAGACTTAAAATATTGTTATTTTGATGTTTCTTGGCTTTTAGAATACTTCCCATTAGAATAAAACAAATTACATTGGGTAGCAACACAAAAGAACTGTCAATAATACATGAAATTAGTGATATCAGTTACGAAAGGTAAGTCAAAGTTCTATTTGTTCTGCAATTGTGCAAAACTCACCTTTTTATTTATAGAAAAGAGAAACTATGAGCACTTTGATATAACTGACTATGACACTTCAATCATGCCACCTCCAAATCAATGTACTGTTAAAAAAGAAAAAAAAAAAAAACACTTGAAATTCCCCATAAAATTCTAATGGGGAACGAAAATACAAACACAAGAATAACAAGTAAATAACCAAATAAAATCATCACATGGTGTAGCAAGGGCATGAAGAAACAAGAAGCCAACAAAGAAAATCACAGAGCGGGCGGACTGGCTTTTAAGTGTGTGATCAGTAGTCCTACCTGCAAGGAGGATGAGCAGCACTGGCCACAGGCCCTGGGGGAGCAGAGCATTCCAGGCAGAGGCATCGCCCTCTGCAAATGCCCCAAGGAGAGCAAAGACTAGAAATGCTCAAGAAACTACGAGATCATGTGTAACTGGAAAATGTGACTGAGGAAGGGAGTAGCACGGCAAGAAATCACAGAGGTGGGCAGAGCCAGAGCAGGCGGAGCTCACAGAACTCACTGAGGGGTCTGGGTATTTTTCTAGGAAAATAAGAAGTCATTAAAGGGTTTAAATATCAACAGTATAATCACACACTGAGCACTTCCTATGAGCCAGATATTGTGCAAAGAGAGGAAGTCGAGAGCATTGATCTGAAGGCAGACTGCCTGGGTTCAAATCCTAGCTTTGCCACTTATCAGCCATGTGACCTTGGACAAGTCACTTAACCTTCTGGGCCCATCATAGGATTGTGCGAGGACTGAACCAGTAAAGTGCTTAGAACAGGGCCTGACGCTCAGTAACTGTTTCATACATGTTTTAACTAAACTCTATGCATATGTTAGGGTTTTCTAACACACTTAAATCCTAAGGCCTTCCCTTTACTTTCAGGGCCCTACATGGTCTGGCTACTACTCTAAACTCATTTCCTCTGACTCTTCCCTATCACTGGCCTCCTAGCCATTCCCCCAAAACACCAAGCCTGTTCCAGTCTCAGGGTTTTCCTTGTCACCCCCATTGCCTAGAATGTTCTCCTAGCGAGTGGCATGGCTTGTTCCCATTGCTCATTCATGTCTCCTCAAACGCCCCCCTCATCAGAGAGGCCTTCTCAAAGCCCTTTCTACAGATGCATCTTCTGTCGTTCCATCTACTCACCCTGTTTCCTCTGGCTTCTATCATGGTTCATGACCTAATACTCTTTTATGTTTCTACATTGAGTAGTTTATTGTCTGCGCCCTCCATGGAGGCAGAGGCTTTATTTTTGAACTGATATCCTCACTATCCCCTCCCCCCAAAATAGTTGAATTGATAAATGAATAAACAATACAAGATCTCATTTAATACTCACAGCTCCATAAATGTATCCTTATGATGCGGACGAGAAAACAAAAGCCCAGCAAGGAAAAGGAAAGCCACGTGGCCAACACCAGCTGTGTCCCCTCTTGTCTCCCAGCCTGTGCTTGGCTCTGAATTCACCCCTCCCCCCAGCCACACCCAGATAACTGAATGAAGCTACACCTGTGCCCAGCCCAGCACCTGTCAGCCCCTGGCCAGGAAAGGGAGAGCAGTTCCCTGGTACCTCTGCTACCTCTGCCACCTCACACTCCATCCACCACAGAGTGATGTCCATGTGAGAGTGCTACTCTTCTGTCACATTAGCGCCTGCTGTGCCACAGCTTTCTTCCCACTCCCAGCTTTCTTTCCTCTTGATTTTTTTCTGGGTGGACTCAAAGATGCAGGCCACATCAGTATGAGGGACTTGTGAATAGATAATTTCCTTTGATGCCTTTCCCCAGCTTCCTACATCCTTCAATAAAAAGGCTACCGCATTCTGCCGGAAACCTCTTGGTGGTACCTGACCTTCTGTGGTTTGATCTTTTCTCAGCCTGTCTTTGCGATTCCCTCAAGCCTGGTTTTCCTTTCAGTGCCTGGAATACTGATGTATTTTTGAAAGAGCACCATCAGCTGTGTCTTCTCTGCTCCATAAGTTAATCAATAACTGAGTCCAGCCCAGCAGTGGATCAAATAATATTCTCCTTCTGCTCACCCTAGCCCTCTACTTCTGCCTTGCCCTGGGTTATGATCACATTGAGTTCCAAGGCCTGGGAGGGGCAAAGCATACCAGGAAGCAGAAATGCAGGAGCAGATCAATCAATCTACAGAAAGTAGAGTAAACCCAATTTTCTTTTGAGGGTAAACCTCTAGTCTCTTAGCTCTTTCAAAAGGAAATACATAAAGAATATTTCATGTTGCTTCTTCCCTCCCCTCATCCCTCTATTTCCATGGAACCCAGAGCATCCTGTGAGGAGACGTGATAGCTAGACACTTCCACCCCAGCTGAAGGAACTATTTCAGGCTCCATCTCCCACTTATTTTTCCGAGGCTGCAATCTGTGGGCTCACCACATTTTTCATTGTATTGGCTTCAATACCTGGAATTTCTCTCTCTGCGTAGCCCCTTCAGGTTCATGACTAAAGTGTATACTTAATGTTTTGAGGTATTAATTTAAGTAGATTTCCTCCCAGTGCTTTCTCCTTTTCTTCCCTCATCAAAGCACCTTTTTGATTTGTTGCCTTAAGGCAGCTACATAGCGGAGCACAAAACAAGAAGGCTGCTAGGTTTTCTGGTTTGTGCTTCCTTAACTCTAAACCCACTGAGGAGGAGATTTGACAGAAGAAGCAGAGGGGCTTAGAGGAGTGGCACGTGCAGGAGGGGATTTCCCTGGGCTAGAGAAAGGGAGAGAGTTGGAGGAACTCAAAGCAGTGGGAGAGCGCCCGGGTTTTGCTCTGTAGTGGTTCCTTGGGGCACAAAGAGATGTTCTACGGGCACACAAGGGGTCAGGATGGGACTCTAAGCACAGAGGCTCCTGCCTTCATCAAAGCTGCTATGTCCCATGTGATGTGAGAACAGAGAGCCACCAGACACTGAGTGTTTGAATAGTAAGGATGCAAGCAGTGAACACAGTAGACTTACAATTAGAGAAACCTCTTTTTTGCAGGCAACATGTAAACTCCCCCCTAACAACAGGCTTGGTGCATCCCATGAGGGAGAAGGAGCCCAATGACAGAGATGGAATGTAACACCAATTGAACAGGAGTGGGCACTCAGAGTCCTAAATCAAGTTGATCTTCAGAAAACAAAGTGGTATTTCCTCTATATCGGAGTTTATTGGAATGAGATTTATACATAGCTTTAGAGCATCCTCCTAGCTTTTCAATACATTTTCCCCAAGATGCTATCTCTTAAGTCCACCTGAGACACACATCAGATCCGGGCATTGCCAGCAACTGGAACTGGTATTCTGTGTCCAGCCCTGGCTGGAAGGCTCACTCCTGCTTATCTATGGGGGAGGGGTGATAACTTCAAACAGATATCTTAATTCACTAAGGCTTATGGTACTAAATAGTTAATTTTTCATTTTCTTTATGTCACACAAACACCTTGAATTAAACATTCCCAGAACTGTTAATGGTATCTCCCAAAAGAGAAAGCCCATAGTTATCCAAATCCTTCTTCCTCCTCCACATGGAATTACTTTCCTGGGAATTCTATATTAGAAACGTCTTTCAGATCTCTGCTCTCCTCTTTATCTCCACCACCACAGCCTTATTCAGGACTTTGCTAATCCTTGCTAAAACAATCTTAATAAAGACACTATGGCAGACATCTAGTGAGCATTTAAATGAATATGCAATAACAATAAGGTAAAGAACCATGTAGCATGTATTTTATTAGCTGAACTTAGAATCAATAAGTTCTAATATTTATGATTGGAATTTATTCTCTAGAAAGAGCCCTAAATGTTACATGCATTCCATTTTACTATTTTCTAACCTGCATCTGTTATCTTTGCATGTAATGGGGGTTTGGACATTGTTTTGTCCCAATGCTAATATTAGTTGAAGTAAACCAGCATGGTTAGGGAATTTGTCACAATACTCATCCTGCCAACCAGTCATCCAGCCTCAATTCAGCTTGGGAAACCAATCAAGGTCAATAGTTGCTATCTAATAAAGTCAAAGGTCTTTCTAATTAATGTCACAACAATCACAGATTTACAAAAAAAAAAAAATGCTCTCTAAAAAAAAGCTGATGCTAGAATTAAGATGGTTATTCTTTCTTGGTGGAATTGCATTTGATCAGACAACTTGCCAGAAATACATATTTCTTTTCCAGCAATACAGCAACCAGGAAAAGGATTTTATTTCAGTGGATATAAATTCATTAGATTTTATTTCAGAAATGTAAAAATGGTAGGCTTTGGTGATTAATGGCAGGAAACTTGGACATAAGTTGTAAGAACCAGTAAAATATGACCCTGCCATTGAGTAGATATGGGAGTTTAGGGAATGTTGGCAAGCCTTAAAAAAGCATCCTTCGACAACAACAACAACAAAGAGATCAGCTTTCTCGTGCCAGAAGAGAGCAAAGAAGGAAAGCAGATGTTTCCCTGAGAATCCCATGCTTCCACTCTTCTGAGCTTGGATATAATAAATGACATTTTCAATATTCATAAGGTGAAGAAGATGACCATTGCATTCTTCAAATGAGTCTTTACCTTTGCTTCATTTGCTATGTTTATACTGTTGTAAAAAGGTGGCAAAACAGATTTTCTTGAATTTTACATAGATCCCCACTACAAATGTATTTGAATCAACTTTCTATTGATTCTTCATAGCTACAATATTTTGCACTTGTCAGTATATTCTTTTCTCCTGGTTTGTGCTCACGCCCTCACCTCACCAGATGTTTTATCTACCGTTCTATTTTGTGTAACTGTGGAGTTACAAAGGATTCACAGCCTTCATTTAAGACATGCTGCTGATGGACTAGCTGTTCTCCTGCATGAGACCGATAGCCAGGCACCCAGCAGCCACACCAGGCAGTGCATTCTAACCTATTCTACTGCAGTACCTCCATTCCCATCCATGCAATTAACCCCCAGGCCTTGCAGTCAATGTTTGAGAAGAGTGTTCTGTGACTTTATTTCACCCTGTGTTAACCTGAAACAGAACTCATTATCTTAAAGTTTCATCATCTAAAACTTGCAGATATATGTTGGTTATCTTTATGTATTTAGACTAAGTGTTTTAGGCAATGGGGCGTCTGCTGAGTAAATGTTTTCACATGGAGAAGTTCCGCAGTTCATGCATTCCATTTCCTTAATAAAAATGGATTTTTGAAGATGAAAAAAAACCAGTCTTGAGAATAAAAAACTGGAGATATTGATGCTAAGGATCAAAGAGTTTAGTATTACTTAAGAGAGAAATCATGGCTCTTCTCTTCTCCTCTTCCACAATTCCCTCTTCCATGCTTTCTTGCTTTCTTTCTAAATTTATAACTCTTGGAATCAAATACCCTTTAACACTTTGTCAGAATGTCTTAGGCTTCTAAGACCAGGAGAATAATGACCCTGGTCAGAAACTTGACAGAGTTTGGAAAAGTACATATAAATCAAACCAAACATATTTGATAAAATACATAAAGATAAATTGATTGGTAGACAAATGATGGCTAGATATGGATTTATTAGTACAGACAAAACTGCAAGGATATATACCAAAATGTTAGCAGTACTTATCACTGAGGAGTATATTATCAATGATTTTTATTATCTTATTTATGTTTGTTTTTTTAAATACTTTTTAGAGCAGTTTTAGGTTCACGGCAAAATTGCGAGGAAGGTACAGACATGCCCCATACAGCCCCTGCCCTGACACATGCATAGCTTCCCTCATTATCAACATCCCTCATTAGGGATACATTTGTCATAACTGATGTACCTACGTTGACACATTATAATCATTCAAAGTCCATAGTTGACTTTAGGGTTCACTCTCAGTGTTGTACATTTTATGGGTCTGGACAAATATATAATGACATGTTTCTATGATTATGGTATCATACAGAGTATTTTCACTGCCCTAAATATCTTCTGTGCTCTGCCTATTCATCCCCCACCCATATTATTTTTTATACTTCCAGATTTTCTACAACAAGGAACTATAATTTTCAATAAGAATAAAAATGTTTATAGTAAAATAAAACTGAATTGAATTTGAAGAAAGTTTGAAAAACAAGAGGATGGATAAGATTCTCACATAATCATTCAAGAGAGAATGTGGAAACTGCTTAAGCTCTGAGGTCTAGGTCCAAAAATGGACAACATCATTTCTGCTGTATTGCGTTAGACAAAGCAATCACAAGTCAGTCCAGATGTAAGCAGAGATTCTGCCTGTCAGTGGGGCAGTGGAGGAATGACATGTGGATACAGGCAGGGAAAAAACAGAAGGCGTTTTTAAAGACAAGCTACCATATACTCCCAGAGAAATCTGATTTTAAAAAGAAGAAGAAAGGAAAAGAAAGAAGGCAAAATTCTCACAATGTTGGCTTCTATCTGATTCTTCAGAGAAGTTCTGAGAAAAAGTAATGCCTCGACCTAAGGGAATGCAACTAGGCTCTTGTTTTCACACCCAAAAGTTATTGGTCAACAGGATGGGTAAACCCAATTTAAAAACAGGCAAAGCACCAAACTAGACATTTCTCCAAGAAAGATATGCGAATGACATAAACAATTATTTCACATCATTAGTCATCAAGAAAGTGTAAATTAAAACCACAATGAGATACACCTTCACACCTGCTGGGATGGCTAAAATCAAAAAGTCGGATAATAACAAGTGTTGGTGAGGCTGTAGAGGAATCAGAACCCTGATACACTACTGGTGTGTAGGCATTTTGGTAAATGGTCTGGCAGTTCCTCAAATCATTAAATAGAGTTTCCCTATGATCCAGCCAATTTTACTCCCAGGTATATACCCAAAAGAAATGAAAACATATATCCACTCAAAAACACATACATAAATGTTTAAAACAGCATTATTCATAGTAGCCAAAAAATAGGAACAACCCAAATGTCCATCAGCTGATAAATGAACAAAATATAATATATCCATACAACGGAATGTCATTTGGCCACAAAAAGAAATAAAGCAATGGTACATACTATGACATGAATAAAATCTGAAAACATTATGCTAAATGAAAGAATTCGGTCACAAGATACCATATCTGATCCAATGTATAGGAAATATCCAGAATAGGCAAATTTACAGAGACAGAAAGTTGATTAGCATTTGCTTAGGGATGGATGGAGATTAGGGGGAATAGAGAGTCAAAAGCTACAGGGCATGGGGCTTCTCTTCAAGGTGATGGAAATGTTCTAAAATTGACTGTGATTGACTGTGGTTGCACAATCTTCGAAGGTACTAGGAACCACTGAATTGTACATATAAATGAGTGAAGGGTATGGTATATGAATTATGATTCATATACCATACCCTTCATATACTCAACAAATTTTTTTTTTTTAATAAACGTAAAAATTATTATTTTTTTTTTTAAAAAAAAAAACAGGAGGATAATATAAATTCCTGGCTACCTTCAGTTTTCTGTGGTGGGGCAAAGTGGCCGGGGTAGCCCAGCAGTGGTCCTTAGAAGAAATACTACAGCTCGTCCTTGAAAACACATTGAAAAGGTAGACTAGAGAGGGGAGGAGGTTCACAGAAATGGTAAGAAGAGATCGCAGGGTAGTAAACTGGATCAGCTTGAGGCATGTACCCATTTATCAACCAATCACTGTGACCAAGAAGATAAGAAATTCTGATTGTCCAGGGCTGGGTCCTACGCTCACCCCAAACCAGACTAAGGATCGGGGAGAAATGAGCCTTCGATGGAAAAGTAGAGTGCCAGTACCAGAAAGGAATGGAAAGCTGGGCGGGCGGGCACAAACAAAACATGCCCACTATAAGAACACAGGTTTTATGGTTCAATTTCAGGAGATTCTAAAAGTAGATTGGTAAAAATTGCTTCATAAGTGACTAAGTTTTGTGTACAGGAGGTATGCAGGCAGAACAGAGATGGAGTTGCCTAGAGTGTTGAAGTGGATGGACTTTGGGATCAGCAGCTTAAAGGAATCCCCAGTGACTCTCTCCTCCTAGTTAGCATTTACACCCTTTTGTAATGCCCTCCCCTTGACTGTGGGTGAGATTTAGTGACTCACTTCTACAGAATAGGATGCAGCAGAGGTGATGGAAAGTCACTTTTGAGATTAGGTGGCTTCCATCTTGGGTGCACCCTCTCCTTCTCTTGACCTCTTCTTTTATTCACTTACTCTGTAGGAAGCAAGCTGCCATATTGTGAGTGTCTCTATGGAACCCTTGTGGAAGGAATCAATGTCACTGGCCAGCAGATCTTCCTCCAGTGGAGCTTTGCAACAGTGACAGCTTTGGCTGACACATTGATTGAAGGTCTGTGAGAAACCCTGAGCCAGAGGCACCAAAGCCATGTCAGTTTCCTCACTTATAGACTGTGATAATAAATGTTCTTTTTAGCTGCTAAGTTTGGGGTAATTTATAACACAGTAATTGATAATTAGCATAGCCTTTAATGCCCCTTCTCAATCCTAATACCACATTTCTTTGAGAATTTATTTTATCAAAGGGATTATTATTGTGGTGTAAGTATGTATGTGCCTATTTATATGTGTGAACATGAGTGTCTGTTTACATGTGCCTGCATGTATTTTGAGGGAGAGGCCAGGAAGAGAAAGTGATATTTTTCCTTTGATAAGGAAAAAAGATAGTAATTTCAAAGACTCCAGCCCATTTTGATGTGTATGTGTCCTGACTCTCTATTGCAACATATTGGTTCCTATAAACAGAACTCACTTCATCTTTCAGCAAAAAGAAAAATGTTGCTGTGACAATGGTCACACAAGGACTAGAGCTGTCCCTCTTAATCAGGTTTCATGCCTTTGAGAAACTGTAGCTAGCTCCTGGATGTAGACAGGCCAAATTAGGCTCCAAAGAAATTGTTTAAAGCAGAATCAGCATCATTTAGACTTTCCTCTGATTAGTATGGGAATGGTCAAGAGTTTCACAATATTACTTATCGTAATTCTATCCTTTCTTCAAAAAAAATATGTTACCCTCCTTTTTTGCCCAGAAATCTATGACTGCCCATTCTAGAGCCATAAATTATGCAGGAAGTTCCTCTGTGCAGAGATCAAACCTGGATCACTATATGGCTTTTATTCATGTCAAAAGCATGCAGTCTGTCTTGTCCTAGAGAGGGGGCCTCCCACAGCAGGAGCTACAGAAATAGTGTTTTCATGATCAGAAGACCAATTTTGCCCCTATTTCCCCGCTGCCTCCAACAAATAGCCTCACTCAAAACATCAGCTAGCCCTTACCTAATGGCAAACAACAGCAAAATAAAAGCTGAGGTTCTCCTCCAATGATTCTCAAGTGACCCCTCCAAAGGGGCAGAAGGTATCACCTTCATACCCGAGGCGTCTCAGGTGGGGGTTCCCAGAAACTGACCCTGAGGTGGTTAGAGGTCATGCAGAAATCAGGGACACAAGGATCCAAGGGGTTTTCAGACATGCCATTCATATGGACATGTGGAGGGGGCCACAGCACCGATTTCTGTTCCAACCTGAGCAAGCATGAGCACTGGGCATGAGTAGATCATCCTGTTAGAGAGGAATTTGGGGCAAAGCGATAGAGCTGTGGTCCTTAGCCTTTTCGGTACTAAGGACCGGTGCTCCTATGAGAATCTAATGCCTGACGGTCTGAGGTGGAGCTGAGGTGGTGATGCTACCATTGGGGAGCGGCTGCAAATATAGATGAAGCTTGGCTCGCTGGTCCACCACTTACCTCCTGCTATGTGGCCCAGTTCCGAACAGGCCATGGACCAGCACCAGTCTGTGGTCCGAGAGTTGGGGACCTCTGGGCCAGAGGATAGGACCATTCAGGGAATAACTTCTGGCCTGTGTTCCTCTAGCCTCACCAGGACACAGCAGAGCTGCCAAAGGAAGGAGATTCTTACCCTGACTCTAGATTTGAGCTAATAGGCAGAAGGTCCAGTAATGCAGGCAAAACATTGGTCTGGGAACAGAAGGATTAAATTCCAATCCTGTAGTTTTCTTTGATCAGCTTGTCTTAGTCAAGGCTTTCTATTATTATTATAATTAAGCAAAATCTACTCAAATTAGTTTATACAAGATAAGGTCTCAGGTGTAGGTAGGTCTTGCATAGCACCCAAGGAAAACAAGCAGAGTTAAACCCCAGAAGAAACTAAAACTAGAAACTAGAAAGCCACCAGGAATCAAGATAGCCTCTCTCTCTCACGACTCCTCTCTCTGCTGTGTGGCTGTCATTTCTGCCTCTGCTTTTGCATGACCATAGAAGTTAGCTCTCCCAGTGTAAAGATCCTCAGTTCAAAAAACCAGCTGCACTGACAAGTATTGCTAAATCCATTTCCAAATTTCCAGGTGAAAGACTATGACTAGACAGATGAGATCAGGGGCCTGATCTGGTCCAATCATCTGTGCCCTGGAACAGGGTTGGGGGTGGAAGTCAGGATATACAGCACAAAGAGAGCTGTCAGCAGCTACCTCTGAGAATTGGGGAAGGAGGGTGGGGAGGGTAGGCACTGGGAGGGGCTTCTTGGGCAAGGTATACCATCAAAATGTATCTACTTACTACATAGCCTGCCTAAATTCCAATTCTTTGAGAAGGTTAAACTTCTGGTCCCTAAAGTTCTTCCCTATGAGTCTTGAGTTCCTATCAAAGAAGTCTTGGAATAGGATGACATAGCCTCACTTTTGCCCTCGGGAAGGGCAGACAGTACCTGCACCAATACTGTAAGCCCTTTGGTCACAAAGGAGATGTGGAATCATAGGGCAAGTCTGAAAAAATAGAAAACAATCACATTAACCATTGTCTTATTTGCTGTGCCCTCCTCTCCTCGGTGCCTAAGGAAGGAGAGAGCTGGAGCCTGAGGGAGGTGCTTTAATTAACCTGTTAAGGTCCATTGATGGCATTATCATGGCTCTAAGTAGATCAGAATTTCCAAATATCTTACTAAGGTTACTTGATCCCCAAAGGCCTAGAGAGAGTTAGTGCACTGCCTTAAGTACCCAGCTTACTACTCTCCTAGAGAACAAACGGAGCATTGGGGAGGAGGCTCCACACACAGCCAGGAAGGTCTCTTCCAAGGTTGTTCACACAGGCAGCAAAGACACATTTTTAGCTTGTATAGAGACATGTGCCCCACATTATATAAACAGGCCCTTTTAGGGATTTCTTACTCTAGTACATTCATGTCAGTTTCCTTCCCACTTTAGCCCATAAATCATCTCTTTTTCACTCTCCTGTCTTCTTGCAAATGGCTAAGAAATTATATGACTCAAAGACAGCATCCTTGGGCTGGGGTTTCCTTCAATGTCAGTCACTTCTGAATCAAGTACATTTAGCTGCCGTCTTGCTATTTTTCTAAATTACTGTCTTCTGCAAATGCTTGAATAAAATACTCTTTTTATTATTCTGATGGAATTCAGCAAACACTGTCTATGGGACTTTTGTTTTTGTGAAGTGCTCTGTTGCCAGGATACCCAGGGTGAAGATGTCAAAAGAAGACACATTGAAAGGACAAGCTATAGTGAATATCCCAGAATCAGCCCCTTGCATACTAATCATTCTGATTTACCCTATGCTGTTTCTGATTGCTATAGGAAAGATACTAGACAGAGCCCACAGTTTCTAAATAATAAACTATCCAGAGAACAGAAAACATGTATTATTAAGGAGGGAAAAGCATGCTTAATTCCCTTCTTCTTCCTTTTTTAATTTTTTTTTTAAATGTGGCACTATGACCATTAGAGTCAAATTCTGGTGTTCCATTAATGCAGGTAGGGAGATGAAAGAGAAATAGATTTCTACACTGACAACTTCAGAAAGAATTTAAAATACAGTGAAAAGGAAAAAGGAAGGAAGATAGGAATTAAAGCTACTTCTAACAATAGCAGAAAGACTATATAATTATTTAAAAAACACATATAACGCATTTTGTTAACAAGCATTTATTAAGCATCTTCTAGGTACATAGTATGATACTAAGGCCTTAGACTTAAATTGGATGCATTGTAAATGAAATAAATGCAAAAATAAAGGGCAATTTCATAACTTTGGAATACAGAGACTTGAATTTGGCCTGGCAGTAGCTCTCAAGGTCATAGCAGACAACAGATTTATTATGAGCAAATAGTAAGTATGTTGTGCCAGGCAGGGGAAACCAATTTAACTTTGGACTATCTCAGTAGTAGTATCCTGATCATATGAATATATTGTACTATTAGAAAGTAGGCTAGCCATTTTAGAAGACACATAAAGTATTATACTGAAAAAGACACAATATTTCATGAAAAAAGTTGGCTAACTACATGTATTTCAAGTGAGATCGACAAGCTTGGAGGAGATGTGGAGGAGGGCTGACCAAAGTGAAAGTTCTAGAAGCCACTTTATCAGAATAATTATTGAAGAAACTGAGGATGTTTAAGCTAGGAGAAAAGAAGTTTACAATGTTGGTAAAAATGCTATTGAAGTTGTAGAAAGCATCAAAATCATAAATATATGTTGACCAAAAATTATCTGAGCTAAAAATTAGCATTGTTTTCTCATTATTCAACAGAGTAGAAACTTGAATGTTATATTTTCCAAAGAAAATTACACTGCACAGTCGTAGCACAGGACATGGTGTCTGAAAGGCTCCTTGCTCTCAGGGGTGGCATTACAATCAGAGGCCATGGCTTGATCTTGGTTCTCAGGGAGACCTCTTTTGATCCGGTACTTTTTCTTCACCAGAGAAGAAGAAAGAAAATTCAGAGGGCTATTCTCCTCGGCAAGGAGGAGGTTTTCTCTGCCGATGACTAGTTCTGAGAGAGCCACCCAGAGGTAGGAGCTGTCATTTTGGACCTGAACTTTTACCTCAAAGAGACACAAAGTGACCACAGGTCCTGGGGCCCACATAGGAAAATCTGTTCTAAGATTTCTGCCCAATTTTTACAATGTTCATCCAAAAAAGCTAAAAGAATATAAAAAAACACTTCCTTTTTAAACTAAGATGTTTCCCACAATTTGTGTCGAAACACATGGCAAATACCTGAAGTACACCCACCTGAGACTACTTACGCTGTTTCTGAAGGAAGAAATTCTTGCCCCGCCTCCCTTCCTGCTGCCAGCCTGTCTTTTAAAATAATTTGGGTACAATAATCAGCAAGAAAAGGGACCATCAAGACTCCCAGAAAAAACACTGGACCATGAGAAACTACAAGAGTAATAGAGTCAACCTGTATCCTCGGTATTGAGTATAAGAGAAACCAGAATTTTCATATTGAAAAATCCACATTAACCTATACGCTGGCTTGATCAGAATATGTTAGAGTGTTGCAAGAATTAATTGCAATGATTATTAGACAGTGTCTACTACATAATCATTAAACTGATTATGAAAAGAAATAACATTTTTCATAAAAGTTTGTGAACTGACAACCATATTTTAAAATAGCTTCTAAGCTTTTCGACATGCATAGAGAACTTAAAAGTTTCATACCTTGACTCTATAATTCCTCTTCCTTAATTTTCATACTAAAGAAGTATAGTGACTCTTGAACAACACGAGTTTGAAGTGCACAGTCCCACTTAGACGCGGATTCTTTTCAATAAAGCAGTGGCCATTTGTATCCACTGGTTTCACCTCTGCAGATTCAACAAGAGATCGAGAACAGTGTTTTTGCATTCCTAGCCGCAGATTCCCAAATGTAGATTCCCAGCAGAAGGATTCCCAGCCATGATCTAGAAATATTTTTTCTGGCCTGCAGTTGGTTGAATTAGCAGATACAAAGAGATGTCTGTAGAGTCAAAAGCTATACCTAGATTTTCAACTGCATGAGGATGGATGCCCCTAACCCTCACATCATTCAAGGGTTAACTGTAATCCCAAATGCAGACAAGAATTTATACAGAATGATTTTATTTCATAAATTTGAAACAAATGAAATGTAACATTTGGAAAACAATCATGTAGGTTTTAGAAAATTCATCCAATGGAATTTCACCATGGTGAAATAACAACTTAATGTTGGGGTGGGGGAAGGAATACAGAATTGTAAAAATACGATCAAATAAAACAAGTCAAAGGATTTGAATGGTAGCAACATGGATAACATTTCCCATAATAAGTATTCAGTACATTGATGACGAGGACTAACAAATAAAACATGTTGAGGCTTACATTTATATAATTATCTTTATTCTAAGTGAAGTAGTACATGAGTCAGATAGAGTAAAAGGAGTAGTATCTGGTTGTGTCCGGACCTTTATATCTTACAGATATGACACCTGACACTTTATTGTAATTCATATTTAACCAACTGAAAGCAACTATGTGAGAATGTTTGTGTCTGAATTAATTTTTGTCTTGGCTTTGCCAGCATGATGATATGGTGATTTGGCTTTGTCCTCCTTCCTTCCTTCCTTCCTTCCTTCCTTTTCTTTTTTCTTTTTTTTTTTTTTTTTAGATAACTTTTCTTCTTCCTTCCTTCCTTCCTTTCCCATAGCACCCACAAGCTGTTCGACAAAAATACCTTGTTTTCAGAGGAAGTTGAGCCTGCTCCAAAAGAACATGAGAGAAAGGCTGGAGCATAGAAAAGCATCAAAAGCCTCACAACATGAAATATACTGAGAAGCCTCAAACATGCCCTGGAGTATCCATGTGCAATGATTACATAGCCCTGAGTGGAAATGATTTTCATGCTACATTTAAAATCAGCATTGCTGGGTCTTACACTGGAATTACTTCTAAAGCACTTCTTCCTTTACCCTCTAGCTCTTTTCTTTCACGTAATTCTCTGCCTCATTTTGATCACACACACACACACACACACACACACACACACACACACACACACACACACACAATTCATTTAACCTGCAGCTAGTTACAATCCAGCCCTACCCTCACCTCAGGTGAAAAGACATTGTCTTTAAACAAACACCATAACTCTGTTGGGTTCTATGCACACTAAAGGGTGTTTTCACATATATGTATTTACCCAGTTAATTTTCACAAAAACTCCATGAGGTGTTATTATTTCTGTTCTCTGTATGAGGAAACTGAGGCTCAAAGAGATTTTAAATTTCTTGTCCTATCATCTATGGACAATCCAGGGTTTAGAAGAAGCTTTCTAGTTCTAAGCCTCATTTTATTTCTCCACCACAGTGGAGGCCCATTGAATGACATCTGTTCTCGATACCCTAGAAATAATATAACCATATAATTTACCATCCAAACTGGGACAATTTTTAGAGGGAAAGAAGTATTATTCAAAATTATGCTGGGACAACAGGCATAAATATGTACCAGCCAGGGAAAACTGGGAATAGTCATCCTAATTAAGGTGGGAAAGGACAAAAAATAGTCAAGGTCCTCCTACAGTCCACCACATACACAACCACATGCAAGGGCAATCTGTCACAACCTGACAAATAAAAAGTTGTCAGCTGAATGGAAGTTACTGAGCCATTTTTGTGTCCCAAGAAACCATCCCTGAGAGAACATGGGCAGGAGCAATTTGACCAATGCAGCCACTCAAAATAATCATGCTTGAAAAGAAATCACACTTTTGGGATATCATTAAAGGCAAAAAAATTTGAAATTGACTCAGTGATTTCCAAACATAAGAATAGGCTTCCACCAAGCATGGAGGCCCCTGTCTTTCTTATAGAGCTATTTCTTAATTAAGATTTAGTGCTAACAAACTAATCCTTCTGTACAAATGGCATGCAACCAATGCAACATTTATATTTGCTCCCTTCTCTAGCACCCCTAGCTAAAAGTATTGTGGGCTCAAATGAAAATCAACTCAAAACAACTGCTGGCTCTATTGGCAGGAGCTGAGAAGAGACCCGAGCCAGTGGTTGGATTTCAAAGGAAAATTTGCATCTCTTCTACCTGAACATTCTCATGAGCACACCAGGGGACCTGGAATCAGCTAGGAATTTAAGTTAAGCCAAGACAATATCCATAGATATAAAAGTCAGAGTGTCCTGTTATATTGCCCTAACCAAAGCTGACTGCAGTCTAAGTCTAGATTAGCACAGAAGCGGCACAGGTCAGCTTCAAAGTAAGCGGACATCTCAAGGAAACCCTTCAGGGCCCAGTCCTCCAAGGGATTCTGGATCCATCAACTGTCCCCACCCACAGCCTCTGAGCCAAGTGGGCTTTGCTCTCTAGCAAAAGAGCCAAATGAGGTTACAGGTTGATACAGTTTCAGATGGCACTGCTTAGGAAGCAAATGAGCTACTGCCTATCAGGTAGAAAAAGTTGAAGCTTTGATAAGGGATAGCCATAGGAGACAAAGAAGAGGAAAGTGAGACATTTAAAATGCCCCCCAGAGAAGGTGAGAGTTTCAGGGAAGTATATTTTTTTATCAGAGTTTAAAATTACCGGTCTTTTGGAAAAGTCGTTTGCAAAATCAAAACCAATAATCCATGTTAAAGCTGAAATCTCTAGTAGGATCTCCTGGGGCTTAGGAAATCGATTGGGTTGTAGTTAAATCTATATGTAGTCTAGTTCCTGAAGAGTAGCTGTGTGCAATCACTCTCTCATCTCCAGAACAGCTGGTCCCAGTTCACTGAGCATCGATGGGTTTATTCGGGTTTTCACTCGTCACATTCTTTATAGTGTGCCAGGGGGAGGCAACATCACACAGTGGTCAAAGGCCTGGAGTCTGAATTCAGAGTTCATGATTACAAGTCCCGGTTCTACCTCTTGTTAAATATGTGATTTCGCAGAGGTTATTTAATTGTTCCAGGCTTCAGTTTTCTCCCTTGAAAGGTGCAGAAGGGGTAATGATGATGCTTAATTCATGAGTTTATTAGAGAATTGAGTCAATATATACAATATGATAGAACAATGCCTGGCAAATGATATGCGTGGTATAAGTGTTGATTATTGTTATAGATAATAGAAACCCATTGATTGATTTTCACAATTGGATAAATTGTTCATGCTTGTTGTTGTTTGAATCCATTGTTCTGAAAAGAACATGAGTCAGTGACAAAATAAGTAAAATACAGTACTAACAAAAACAAGTAAAATACAGTAGGATAGCATAATTTTCAAGTAAACACAAAAGAAATAAAAGCAAGGATGGAGTTAAAATTAAGAGAGAATATTTATTGTTCGTATTTCTCTTTTTTTTTTTTCATTTATTCAGCAAATATTCATTGAGTAGTTAATAAGGGCCAGGTACTCTAGATGCTGGAATATTTGTATTTTTCATTTTGAATTGACCTCTCAAAGGAAAAACAATAGTTTGCAAAGACATAGGGAAGGTGATTCCTCATGTATGATATGCCTTATAGACGTTATAGTCTATTCTTCAATAATTTTCAGGTTGCAATCTCATTGCTTCCTTTAAAGTCAACATTTTTTCTGGTTTTCTTCTCTATCCTTTGCATCACTGATCCTTAAGGCTCATACCACAAACGTGTAGCAGAAATGAGAGGCCCACTGCTAAAGAGAAAAGGGGGAGAGAGCGTGGAAGTGGAAACTAAGAACAAAGGCAGACACAGAGCAAAAGGGAAGAGGATCAAGAAGCCTAAGGGGCTTGAACGCTCCCTGCCTTGTTCTAGAAAGATGTGCTCTACCTGCGCCAGAGTCCTCTGGGGCTCCCAGGATCTACAGGGAACTCCCAGTCTGACCTCTGTTCCCAATTAATGCTTCCATTAACATTTTCGTGAGGTGATGCATTTGTCTTCTGAATATGGTAATGATCTTAGAGTTCTTCCTTGTCTTGGGAGAATTTATTCACCAAAAGTGTCTGCTCCAGGAACTAATTAGGAGAGCACTGTCTCAAAGAATTTTACTGTTGTTTCAACATCAGGATTAATTTCAATGTAGGTCATATTTATGTGTCACATAAACAAAGAAGTTTCTGATATTCTAGAACTAAATGATTACAATAACAACTCACAATTAGATTCATGAAACTAGAGGACACCTTTTAGTGATCGCTGAATCCTGCTTCCTTATTTTGCAGCTGAGATGAAGTGACTTGCCACAGACCATTCTACCCGGTTCTTATTAGAGTAAGAGCAGATGCCCAAAAGTAGGATTTTTGTCACAGGAGATTAATGAAACACAATACATAATTTCCTTTTTTTTTTTTTTTTTTTTAGTTTCATCAGTGTGTGAGAGTCTTTCTTTGCTCCAAACTGTTGTCTTGGGGGCTGGGCATATCAGTATGTACACTACAGTTGCTCTGTTATAGGCCATTTGGGATCCTTTGTTGATTCCTCTCTGGCTGTCCAGCTGCCATCTGTCAGCGTGACCATTGTTACTTCTCATGAGAATCAGATGATTTGAGAAGAGTTGCCACTTGTCAGAGGAAACCACATCACCGAGATTATTGCATTGGAAACTATAATTTTATTCAAAAGTTAGTCAGTAAAATCTAGCTGGAGGGCCAGAGGGTAATTCCATATTTACATACATGAGCTTTATGCCACCTATTTTTCTCACTTCTCGGAAACATGGTGGCAAAGGAGTGACCTCTGGAAATAGACCACCTCGGTTATCGGCTATGTGACCTTAGGTTAACCTCTCTAAGCCTCAGTCTCCTCATAGGTGAATTGGAGATTCTAACAATAGTAACTATAACTTATGGTATTGCAAGATGTAAATTAGATAAACCAGATAAAGCACTAGTACCTGCAGGCATTAACTAAAGCAAAGGAAGTATCTCAAAGCTGGGGAGTAAAAAGACTCTCACTTAGCATAATAAAGTAATAAAAGGAGATACCACACCATCAGGAGATTAACTTTTATAGTGCAAGACATCCGACTGTGTTTTTTAGATATTCCACACAGAAGACAGACCTCTGAGGGGCTTCTTCTCACTCCCTCCTGTTATATTCATGATGTGATATGTGACTGATCTCCCATATTTTGAAGTTGGACACAAGAAATGGCGGAAATATGAGCGATGGGGAGCAAAGGGGTCAAAAGCACTGAGAAACTGTAGGAATTGGCACAAGGAAAAAGGAGGGAAGGACATCCAGGTATATGACAGCCCCAAGAATCTAGAATGCAACTTGCAGGCAAATTAAATAGTCTAAGGAATCCATTTTCGCTTCACTGGCCAAGTAGGGGGAAAGGAGGGGGATACATGTTCATTTTCTCCGTTCCCACCTCTAATTTCTAGCACGTGCTTTCATTTCTCCATTTGGAAGTAGGGAGGTGGAGAAAAACGGCTACAGCATTTGACAACCATAGTAGTAATAACTAACTCAGACAAGTTTATTAAAAGATGATAAAACTCTTGGGTGAAAGTTTGATAGGAAATAGGATACTTATGTAGTTTCGAAACATTAATTACAAAAAAGAAAGTGGTAGCATTACAGTGGATGCCCCATAACTACACAATCTAAGCTAACATCACCAGAAATAGGACAAATTGATATCGCGTGCCACCTGGTATGATTCGTTGAGAGGGACACAATATTATTCATGGAGCATTCCTGTCAAAAACATATCACCTGGAAGTAACCTCATGGGGAAAGAGTGAAACAAACACAAATCGAAGGGTATTTTACGAAACAACTGGCCAGGTATTCTTTCAAAATGTCGATGCCATGAAAAACAACTAAAAGCTGAGGAACTATTCCAAATTAAAAAAGAATACAATGAGTGTTCCTAGATTTGATCCTGGATGAAGAAAAATTAAATAAAAGATATTATTGAAATGATATCTAAATACAAACTGTGTATTAGAGAATATTGTTATATCAATGTTAAGTTTCCTGAATCTTATCATTATATGGTAGGTATGTAAAAAATATTATTGCTTTTAAGAGCTACACAGTATTCGGAGGTAAAAGTCATGACATCTGCAACTTACTCTCAAATCATTTAGAAGGTATAATAAATAAGAAGAAGGAAGAAAAGAAGGAGGAGAAGGGAAGGGGAAGAGAAAGGAGAAGAAAGAAGTGTGTTCCTACGTGTGTGTATGTGTGTAGCATAGAAGAAAGAAAGAGAAACAAAGCAATGATCCAAAATTAACATTGGTGAATCTAGGTAAAGAGTACATGGAAGTTCATTCCATTATACTTGTAACTTTCTTTAAAGTTGAAAGTGCATTGCTTTTAGATGTTTACTTTTTTCAATCATTTACGGGTGTCTCAGCCACTAAATTAACATAGACTTTTTAAGCACCTGTTTTTATTGAGTTCCTTCAGAGCATTCAACTTATTTTTCACAGAAAAAAACTTTTTTTACATGTATTATCAATTTATGTGATATTTAATTAGATTTTATAATTACAATCTTAAGGACAGGCATACAGCTAACCAAGGGAGCAGAACAGAAGCATAATGCCGAGTGGCTGACTGGCTATATGCGTCCAGTGTGCCATGAGCTTCAGTCTCCGCGAATGAGAGAAGAAACGGAAGAGCACGAGCTAATTCCATGCAGAGTTGCTGTCTGTTAAGTAGAGGTCATGACAAGATCTTCTGTATTTACTTATTTTCAGCCAGTAGAAAAGATTTGCTAAGTATAAAAATATCCAAGCATAAAAATATCCCTTCTCACGATGAATAGCATTCTCTATGAAATTTACCACCTGTCAGAGAAACTGGAACTAGGAGTGGTGATTCAGTTAACATACAGTGACTGAGCATCTGCTATGTGCCAGGCACTGTTCCGGGCACTAGGGTACAGACATATTCCTCTGTGGAGCTTCCATCATAGTAGGTCTAGTTCTGTGCTGGGCCCTGCTTCTCTGTCTCCGTAGAGGCCACAGAAAATTTCTGCTTCACTCAGTAAAAATTAATTCAAGAGACTGAAAAGATTTTTTTAAAAAGGGCGGGGGGAGTTTTTTGCCCTGTGTCGAGTTAAATGATGTTATCATTTGCCACATGTACAACATGTTGTTTATGGTATAGTCAATTGATCATGACGCCTGAAACCAAGTGATAGATGAGACATAGCTGTAGCTGCAGAAGAAAAACAAGGAAAAATAGCCATAATTAACATATGGAGGCACACTGATGCAATTTTGTGTCTTCTTTTATTTAAGCAATTTTCTAAATTTGAGATGATTCCTTTAATTAATCAGAGAGCCAAAGCTTTTTAGTTTTCAGTATTTATCTCTGCCTTTAAATTACTTTAAAAAGACTGCTGTCGCTTTTAGTAGAAAGATCTTTTCCTTAAAGCAAGGGAGCAACTGGGAAGATTCCTGAAATATTTGGCTTAAAGAATATAGCTGTAGGTTCAAGTGTTTAACTCTAGATTGCCTACCCCACTCCTTGGCTCTGTCCATCTCTTTGCCTATAATCTGTTTCTACTCCCCTTCTTTCTTGGCTCTCTACCCCGCAAGGCAGGCCATCTCCTCTGCATATACACACCTACCTCTAGGCCCAATGCATGCAAGTGTCCCTGCCAAGAGTGGCTGCCTCTTTCTGCTCCATAAATTAAATCCTATATTTTGCTAGATACTCAAATCCAGGCTCCTTTCCTCTAAGCAATTTTGTGTCCATAGTCCTGTTTCATGGTTACATAAAAGTATATTTCATGAATACTCTTTAGCAATGACCAAGTTCAAACTCTTATTTTATCAATGAGAAAACTAAGACTGGAAGAGAATAAACTGCACAGCCACTGCCACATGGTAGAACTGTAGCAAAACCCAAGGTCTCCTATCTGCTAAGGGCTCTTTCCACTATATTACACTCTCCTATTTTTATTACTTTAGCACTTATTCTAACAACCTCTGCATAACTGCCCTGAACTTGCTTTCCATCGGAATCCATCTGATTCAAGTATGTTGAGCTTACCCATCCAATTAACACGCAGGTTCCTTGAAGGCAGGTGCTGTGCCTTTTATGTCCTCAGCATGCGCTGAGTGAGAAGACACTGAGTAAAGGACTGGTGAATTTAATTAGCTAAATCTCAGATCAGACAGCATCAGATCCTTCCTCCCAGCAACTTCCTGGTCCCCCAATAATCTCAGCCAGCACTTGTCTTCTGATTGCATTTCCAGGCACTCCCTGCACTTTTGATTAACTTCTGTATTTTTCAGCCTTTGCATTGGCAAAGCATCCATTTTGTTTCCCCCAGGTGGGATATAGAACTGTAGGTAACAGGCAGTTAATAAGCTTAACAGGTAGGGACAGAGGCTCATTAATGGCTGCTCTGTGATTTGTGGTCTGCTCCCCCAACACCTGAGTCTTGAAATAAATATATTCAGACACTCTGTTATCCTGGACGAGGACATGGATCATTTTTCTTTCATTAACAGTGAAGCTGCTACAGCAACATTTTTATTTATATGCACATTTCCAAGCCTAAAAGCTTGTCCCTTTAAACCTGCTCGCACTAAATTTTGATCAGCCCTTGATGAAACTTATGGATCAGAGACAACCTGGTAACCATCTGTGCCCAATGCATATGAAAGGAAATGTAAATTCACAAAAGGCTCCCAGGCATATATCAGTTTATCCACCCTGGGACGCCAGTGGATGATTAGATAATCTGGGACCAAATCTCCGGAATCATGAGGGTCATGTTAATGAAGAATTTGGCTGAAGTACATGGTAGGGAGGTGCCTTCGAAAAAATTAATTTCTTGATAAAGGGTGAGTCCAACTTTCCTCTTTCTATCTGATTATCTGATGTTGCAGAAACTTTAGGAGGTCTCTATTCAACCATAAGACTAAACGCACACACACACATCTCTGAGAGCCCTAATGAATGTGAGTCTGGGCAGCCATGATAACACTCTATGACCTGCTCTCTATCCCCCATTCTTCTTCCCTCCCCTGACACCTTGTGACCATAGCCTTGTCGTTGCTCTGGACTCAGGCTTCTAGGCATACGCTATGATCAGAAGTCAGGCAATTACCACCTTTCTCCCTCTGAAGCCTTTTAACTTGCTCTGACTAATCAGATTTCTTTCTGATTGGAATGGACACTGAGAGGACCGGCTCTGTTTGCCTGAACTGAAGGCTTTGCAAAATTAGGAGCTAAGAGTTGGCCATCTTCTGTCATGTGCTTAAAGAAATAGTAAAATTTGGTGTAGTGAGAGAAAAATAAAGCAGACACACAGCCACAAGCGGAGAGTCGGAGCCTGGCAAGTCCCAGAGCAAGACAGAGAGAGAAAGAAATTGTGTTGCTTTCTGAACATTTTCCAGGTGCTGAGCCCAGCCAACTCTGGGCCCAAGCCTAGTCACATGTTCTTCCCTTGGGGTTTCAATAACCCCATTTTCTTTGCATCAGTTCTCCATTCTTCTTGGCTTGTGTGCAATCAAAAAGAGCTTTGAGGAAGACCCCTGGCCAAAATGAAGGCAGGGCCCAGCCCAGGCTTTGGGGCCAGCTTTCAGCAAAGCCGTGCTGGGCTGGGAGCCTGCCCTCTGCCTAGCCTGACCAAGCTTGACCTATTTCAGAACCAAATCCTCCTGCTGGCTCTGAAAGAACCTTTTCCATGGCTCTGTCCCAACCAGAAGCATGTGGAGCTAGAAGACAAAGGTCCCAAGGATGAAGAAGGGAGACTCTGGGTGAAGTGAGATTAAAACCTGGGATAGTTTTTGACTACTCTATCACTCCTTGGCTATTCTCAAACTAGCTTCAGTCTCCGCGAATGAGAGAAGAAACGGAAGAGCACCAGCTAATTCCATGCAGAGTTGCTGTCTGTTAAGTAGAGGTCATGACAAGATCTTCTGTATTTACTTATTTTCAGCCAGTAGAAAAGATTTGCTAAGTATAAAAATATCCAAGCATAAAAATATCCCCTCTCACGATGAATAGCATTCTCTATGAAATTTACCACCTGTCAGAGAAACTGGAACTAGGAGTGGTGATTCAGTTAACATACAGTGACTGAGCATCTGCTATGTGCCAGGCACTGTTCCGGGCACTAGGGTACAGACATATTCCTCTATGGAGCTTCCATCATAGTAGGTCTAGTTCTGTGCTGGGCCCTGCTTCTCTGTCTCCGTAGAGGCCACAGAAAATTTCTGCTTCACTCAGTAAAAATTAATTCAAGAGACTGAAAAGATTTTTTTAAAAAGGGCGGGGGGAGTTTTTTGCCCTGTGTCGAGTTAAATGATGTTATCATTTGCCACATGTACAACATGTTGTTTATGGTATAGTCAATTGATCATGATGCCTGAAACCAAGTGATAGATGAGACATAGCTGTAGCTGCAGAAGAAAAACAAGGAAAAATAGCCATAATTAACATATGGAGGCACACTGATGCAATTTTGTGTCTTCTTTTATTTAAGCAATTTTCTAAATTTGAGATGATTCCTTTAATTAATCAGAGAGCCAAAGCTTTTTAGTTTTCAGTATTTATCTCTGCCTTTAAATTACTTTAAAAAGACTGCTGTCGCTTTTAGTAGAAAGATCTTTTCCTTAAAGCAAGGGAGCAACTGGGAAGATTCCTGAAATATTTGGCTTAAAGAATATAGCTGTAGGTTCAAGTGTTTAACTCTAGATTGCCTACCCCACTCCTTGGCTCTGTCCATCTCTTTGCCTATAATCTGTTTCTACTCCCCTTCTTTCTTGGCTCTCTACCCCGCAAGGCAGGCCATCTCCTCTGCATATACACACCTACCTCTAGGCCCAATGCATGCAAGTGTCCCTGCCAAGAGTGGCTGCCTCTTTCTGCTCCATAAATTAAATCCTATATTTTGCTAGATACTCAAATCCAGGCTCCTTTCCTCTAAGCAATTTTGTGTCCATAGTCCTGTTTCATGGTTACATAAAAGTATATTTCATGAATACTCTTTAGCAATGACCAAGTTCAAACTCTTATTTTATCAATGAGAAAACTAAGACTGGAAGAGAATAAACTGCACAGCCACTGCCACATGGTAGAACTGTAGCAAAACCCAAGGTCTCCTATCTGCTAAGGGCTCTTTCCACTATATTACACTCTCCTATTTTTATTACTTTAGCACTTATTCTAACAACCTCTGCATAACTGCCCTGAACTTGCTTTCCATCGGAATCCATCTGATTCAAGTATGTTGAGCTTACCCATCCAATTAACACGCAGGTTCCTTGAAGGCAGGTGCTGTGCCTTTTATGTCCTCAGCATGCGCTGAGTGAGAAGACACTGAGTAAAGGACTGGTGAATTTAATTAGCTAAATCTCAGATCAGACAGCATCAGATCCTTCCTCCCAGCAACTTCCTGGTCCCCCAATAATCTCAGCCAGCACTTGTCTTCTGATTGCATTTCCAGGCACTCCCTGCACTTTTGATTAACTTCTGTATTTTTCAGCCTTTGCATTGGCAAAGCATCCATTTTGTTTCCCCCAGGTGGGATATAGAACTGTAGGTAACAGGCAGTTAATAAGCTTAACAGGTAGGGACAGAGGCTCATTAATGGCTGCTCTGTGATTTGTGGTCTGCTCCCCCAACACCTGAGTCTTGAAATAAATATATTCAGACACTCTGTTATCCTGGACGAGGACATGGATCATTTTTCTTTCATTAACAGTGAAGCTGCTACAGCAACATTTTTATTTATATGCACATTTCCAAGCCTAAAAGCTTGTCCCTTTAAACCTGCTCGCACTAAATTTTGATCAGCCCTTGATGAAACTTATGGATCAGAGACAACCTGGTAACCATCTGTGCCCAATGCATATGAAAGGAAATGTAAATTCACAAAAGGCTCCCAGGCATATATCAGTTTATCCACCCTGGGACGCCAGTGGATGATTAGATAATCTGGGACCAAATCTCCGGAATCATGAGGGTCATGTTAATGAAGAATTTGGCTGAAGTACATGGTAGGGAGGTGCCTTCGAAAAAATTAATTTCTTGATAAAGGGTGAGTCCAACTTTCCTCTTTCTATCTGATTATCTGATGTTGCAGAAACTTTAGGAGGTCTCTATTCAACCATAAGACTAAACGCACACACACACATCTCTGAGAGCCCTAATGAATGTGAGTCTGGGCAGCCATGATAACACTCTATGACCTGCTCTCTATCCCCCATTCTTCTTCCCTCCCCTGACACCTTGTGACCATAGCCTTGTCGTTGCTCTGGACTCAGGCTTCTAGGCATACGCTATGATCAGAAGTCAGGCAATTACCACCTTTCTCCCTCTGAAGCCTTTTAACTTGCTCTGACTAATCAGATTTCTTTCTGATTGGAATGGACACTGAGAGGACCGGCTCTGTTTGCCTGAACTGAAGGCTTTGCAAAATTAGGAGCTAAGAGTTGGCCATCTTCTGTCATGTGCTTAAAGAAATAGTAAAATTTGGTGTAGTGAGAGAAAAATAAAGCAGACACACAGCCACAAGCGGAGAGTCGGAGCCTGGCAAGTCCCAGAGCAAGACAGAGAGAGAAAGAAATTGTGTTGCTTTCTGAACATTTTCCAGGTGCTGAGCCCAGCCAACTCTGGGCCCAAGCCTAGTCACATGTTCTTCCCTTGGGGTTTCAATAACCCCATTTTCTTTGCATCAGTTCTCCATTCTTCTTGGCTTGTGTGCAATCAAAAAGAGCTTTGAGGAAGACCCCTGGCCAAAATGAAGGCAGGGCCCAGCCCAGGCTTTGGGGCCAGCTTTCAGCAAAGCCGTGCTGGGCTGGGAGCCTGCCCTCTGCCTAGCCTGACCAAGCTTGACCTATTTCAGAACCAAATCCTCCTGCTGGCTCTGAAAGAACCTTTTCCATGGCTCTGTCCCAACCAGAAGCATGTGGAGCTAGAAGACAAAGGTCCCAAGGATGAAGAAGGGAGACTCTGGGTGAAGTGAGATTAAAACCTGGGATAGTTTTTGACTACTCTATCACTCCTTGGCTATTCTCAAACTGTAACCTACTGGGCCTCCACTAGAGTGTCCCTGAGTTCTGCCCTGGAGTCAGGGACAGAGAAACAAGCTCACTTTTAATGGGTAGTTTTGTCACACCTAAAAGTTGCAGGCTTGAGTGTCTGTGGCTAGAAGTCAGTCCTCCTGTCGCATAGCCAGAAGAAAAGATGGATGGGTAACGCCCTTCCTCTCCACTACATTGAAGGCCTGTTCTTCCTTTCAAAGATATTTTTTTTTGAACACTATGCCAATTTTATTAAAAACTCAGTACCCAACTGGGTCAAAATTTTGCCTTTTCTTAGCTCTAACACATGCCCTAAGTATCTGATTACTGAAATCAGTGCTCAAAGAATTTTACCTCCTCCCAAATAAAGCCGAAGCATGTGTACCCACAGTTCCCTCGAAGGCACTCCCATTCCCCACCCACCCCATCTTCCTTTTACTATGCTTTCTTTCTGAACCTCCTCATTCATTCTGGAGACTGCCTGAGCCAGAGAGAGTAATTTAACACCACCCGGGACAGCTTATCCTTGGAGTGTTAAATACAAGTTAAGACTCGTGACTCTTTTCAGCTCTAATCACAGACTAATTTCTCTGATAAAGCCACTCCAGATTTCTATTCAGCTCAGACTCTTGGCATCAGGCCTTGGAGCTGCTCTGGGCAGGGCTGTGCAGCATGTCCTGTGATCCCGGCTCAGGCAGTCACCACATCCTTCCCCCACTATACACACACAAAAAAAACAACCCTGCTTTGTTTTGATTATTTTAAAGTCCTGCCAAACCCATTAGGGCTAATGCTCAGCTGAAAGCAGCCTCGACCTCCTGTCGGCACTTGGCTTTGCAGGGCCATCGGTGACAAGTAGGAAGCTCACGATCTTCTCTGCAAGAGACCAGCACCCTCTGCTTCCAGAGGGGAGGTGGGGGAAGCAACAGTAGTAAAGGCACCTCCCACCTAAACCTCTGAAGTCAAGGCTCCCCTGCCCCCACCTTTCAGGCCTCAGCTCTTTGAAGGATATGAGCAGATGCAGAAGCAACAGCAGTCTCACGATTCAAAAAGTCCCACCAGCAGCTCTTCGAGTTTATAATCAAAACAAAAGCACACCTGTGTTTTGGCAAGCTTCAAAAGGCTTATGGGTGGGAGCGAATGCAATGTGGTTAAGAGAGAAGTGCTTTGAGCCTATGATTGCACATATACACCACAGCATTCTGGCACCATGGCTGCTCGGTGACCTTGAGAGATCACTTAGTAGATCCTGGACATGCGAGAGAGTCACACTGATTTGCCTTGAGCAAGGGTGCCCTCAGGAACTCAGCCCACAGTTTAAGACCTGTGACAGCCTGTTCTTTCCTGACTTAGATTTGTACTGCTTTTCTTTAACATTGAATAAAAACTTCCTGTAGTTTCCCCCTTTGTTCTTGGCTCCTAGAATGTCCTCCTTCCCACCCCACTCATTTCTGGCACATTCTCTAAGACCCAGCTTTAATTACTTTCTCTCGAAGCCTTTGTTGGCTACCTACTGTAGCCCTCAAGGCTCCTCCTACAACCCTTTCAGACGGTTGCACAATTATGCAGGCATTTCCGATTCCTTTCTATTGTTCTCAATTATTATGTCTGTATTAATATGTGTCCCTCAATATCATAAGTTTCTGGAGCCCAAATCATTTTAGCACACTCTTGGGTTGCATAATTGATTAGAAGGGGAAAAAAATAATGAAACTGATAATGCACATCCCAGGGTATGGTTTTCCAGCCACCGTCCCTTAGCATTCAGACTCTGAATCAAGAGAACACAATAGTCTGTAATTTCCAAAGGTCATAAAAAGGTGATCACGGTCAGCCAATAAAGGTCTGGCAAACCATGCCATCTGGATGTCCCTGCTCTCTATTTCTGTGTAACCCTCCCCTCAGTCAGGGAGTCAGTGATGCAGATGGTGGTAGCTTCCAATCCATAACTGCAGCATCTTTCCTTTAATCCCAAGTGTGGAGCAGTTCTAGGTCCCAGCCTTGGCAGCCAAAGGCTTTATCCAGCGCGCATCAACTGCAAGAGGTGGTGACAGGACCATGAGCCTCCTACGGCTGCAGGGACAAACCACAGGTAGCCAGTAATCAGCAGAAATGACCGCAAGTACTCTGCCTGCTTGCTTCACCTTGAGTGTCTTTCGAGGACCAGGTCTGGTTGAGAGAGGAGTTGGGGAAATTGAAAAGGAGGATTTACACTGAAACGCCATGTAAAGCTAGCTCTATGGATTCTCACAGGTTAAAAGCCCTAAACAACAGAAAACTAGCAATCTCCATCCCACCACACTTTCCAGGAACCACACAGACATGCCCTTGACTATGGCCTACCCACAGTCCTACCTTCCATATGGCCGAGGAAGTAAGAAGCAGGGGACCCTCATGGGCCTTGGAGACCCTGATCACTCTCAGTGGAGGGGGAGAAAGAGAAAGGGAAAAAAAGCCTACTCAAAGTCAGGTTCTAGCAGAGTCCACATAAGATTTAAGTTAATTTAGAGGCTAATTCCTCTGCACACAATCCTTTATGGACAATAAATGTTTTGGCTCAAGTGTCTCTAGATTGGCCTATGAGGTGAGAAAAATACTATGTGTTTTATTTTGTCCTGAAACCAATTCCTAGAGGCAGCATCATTGAGGAAGAAGAGCATAAGCATTAAAAAGAAATCAATTTTTTTTAAAATGAGATAGACAAAAATAAAAATGAATAAATCCAAAAATACCTCTGCAATTTCAGATCACATCTTTGCGTGTGCTTCCGACTGAACTACTTTGGTTCTGGGAGGCTTAGCCAGGCCTTTTAGACTGGGGCCTTTTTGTTCTTGTAAATGTTCTGTTCTCTGCTCATCATTTGCCTCGCATACCACACTCCAGGACTTCAGTAGACTCTCAGCCCCTCACCACTCCCACACCAGCCCAGCAGCTCCACAGCAGTCAGGAGAATTGCCTGTTAGTAGGTTTACATGAGATTAAATTTAGTCATTATCTTGGAAGAGAGTTATCTCATGTTGACAAAATCCCTCAGAGTTCACTGTAGAAAACTTTAATTTCCACATTCAAATGAGATTCAAATTCGATCAGGCATCAATTAAACACCGTGCACTGCGCAGTGTTCTAACTTCTGAAGAACGGGAGCTGCCTGCTCTGTGCTTGCCCAGCTCTGGGGTTTTGTTTCTTCCTAAAACCATCATCTGAGGTTATAGGTCAGACTTGGAAATAATGGGAAAACGTTTAAAATAACACACAAGGGTCTGATTGCAGCTTTTAAAAAGAGCCACAACGTTCTAAATTACAGGCTCACTTTCCTAGGTCAGCTCAGGCTCAGTAAGGACAGTACCATGTGGCAGTTAAGGACAACCAGACAGGCCTGGACCCAGATCTTACTCTATCACTTTTAGCCATGTCAAATCAAGCAAGTTAATTAACCTGTCCAGGCTCAGTTTCCTCATCAATAACATAAGAAGTAACAGTGATATAATGAATATAAAAAGCATAGCACAGTGCCTAATATAGGGTAAGCACTCAGTGAATGACAACTGCCACGCATAGTACCTCTCTCAGGGTATCGATCATTTTCTACATTTATTTATTTATTTATTTATTTATTTATTTATTCAATCATCAAATATTTGTTGAGTACCTACCAAGCCATTGGGAAAGATGATGGAGATAGAAAAATAAAAATATGTGGTCTCTGCCCTCAAAGAGCATATAGATTTGAGGTGAGGCATGTTAGTTTTGTTTCTCTGGAGAACCATATCTGCACATAGCAGATGCTCAGTAAATGTTATGTGAAAGACGCATTAATGAATGGAGGGCTGCAGGATGACTGCCTCGATTTCAGGAATGAGATCAAATTTTGAGGGGGAAGGGGTTTAAAAGGGGGAAATGAAAGTTCCTGCAGAAATCTGGTCCAAAGTTTCTGTATTTTCCATACAGAAAGTCCCAAGACACTTTTAATCCTCACACACATTCGATCATAGGCCAAACCTGTGCATATTTTTCCAGCTCTGTGACAATCATATGATCAGCTTATACTCAGGTGACATTGGCTCTCTTTGAACATTATCATTTCTACCCCCAAATGCTTACTGTAGTATTTGGATATGAGTCAATATCTCTGGTAGAAAAACCCAAACACCTTTCAAAACAAAGGATTTAAACATATGGTTCAGGAATTCAGAAGAGCCAGAGCCAATCCTCAAGTCTGCAAGAGCATCTGATGTGAGAGCAAAAGCAGGGCTGGGCTGCAGGGGTGAGGAATGGAGGAGATCATGGGAAAAGAAGAAGGCTTCTGCCAGCTTCCTCTAGGGACAGGGAAATGGCATGGACCCAGGTACTTGTGCTCATTCTCTAAGCACTGTATTTCACAGTCATTTAGCTCTACATTCACCATGCTCATTCCCATGGGCAGAAATATTATCTAAATGTATGTCTGTACTTTGCTTATTGTTGACACTCAAATATTAAATAATAATGAAAATTGTGCATATGTAAGCACCATTCAGTTGGCTAATAATGGGGGAGACATACATGTCTCACGGAAGAGGCCTTACGAGGCGCCAGTTTTCAGGATTCATCCACACACTCCCTCCCTGGCTGTGCAAGATTGCACAGTAAATACAGTAAACCAGAAGGCATGAACAACGTGTTTTACATGTTCATTGTTTTTGGAAAGCACTGAAAAATAAGTTTAGGATCTAGGTAAAGGGCGGGGTAGGGTGTCTGGTTCTCAGAGTTCAGGGCACCATAACCCTGTTAATTATGAGGGGTGATAAGCGAGAGTGCTTCGCTCAGTGGAGTGTCTTGTGAAGGATTTTTCAAGATCTCTTTCCCAGAGAAAGAGTAATCTGAATGCCATTTCCATTGATTTTATTTTGCCTTCTCTCTAGGTGAAAAGGATTCTGAACTGAAATTAACCTCAAGGGAAAAGTAGCAGCATTGGTAATAATTTTTTTTTAACTTCATTTATACTTTGTCCTTTCTCTGACCTTCAGCATGCATTAGAAGGAGAGAGCAGCAAGCAGGAGAAATGCCATTTTGAAAGCTGGAGAGTCCTTTGTTGTTCACTTGAAAGAGTTAAGTCTGGATTTCCCAGGCCAGCAGATCTCCTCGCCTGTGCTCAGTAAAACAACGGGGCTACTTCTGTCTATGAAATGACCATTTTTTCCTCTCACTGACACTCCTTTTTCCTCCCAAAGTTCTACCTGGCAATGTTAGCACACATGTGAACTCTTATTCTCACATGTTGGTCAAGACCATGCTTGTTAATTAGATTCCATTGAGGTTTGGGTGAGTGGTCAAAATCACTTTGCATTTGTCTCATTAACAGCTTCACACTTGGAGTCAGGCTTCTTGCAGTCACAGCTGCCTGGAGGGGGTAAACTGGGAAGAACCAGAAAGGGTCCACTACCCTTGTTGGAAGATATCTGCACTACCCAGGAGCTATAGGGCCAGAAATTTTGCCATTTTCTTTTTCTTTTTTTTTTTTTTTTTTGGCAGAGTTAACCTTTTCAAGGAGTTCTGTATTTTGCATTCAGCAAACCTATACTAAGCATTCATCATGCACAGGCATTGTAGGAGACACAGCAATACAATAGCCTATACTTTATAGAGTCTACATGGAAGATAACCATAATCTAGGAGACAAAATATAAATATCCGAGGAGAGTTTCAGATAAAATGCTATCAGAATGCAAAAGAGGGAATTATTGATCACTTCTGACTCAGAGAATCATTTTGGCATTTGAACTGTGCCTTAAAGGGCAGGTATGAGTGGGACCTAAATGGAAGTCATTCTGGAGGCATTGAAATTTGCAAGCTTTTTTTCTTGCATTTTTAAAAGGAAATGTTTTAAAATAACTAAGTGATTTCATTTTTCAGATAATTTTTTTCTATAGTAAGAGAGATCTGGAACCAGCAAGTGTTTCAAGTACGACACCAAACACTTCAAAGTAAAGGCACCAAAGCAGTGAGAAACCACAAGCTGGACCAGTGAACTTTCTGGATTCACAGTTTTACTTGCATTTGGCAAAACTTTGACATAAGCAATAGAAACTGATGTTTCTCAGTAACTCCTTTAGGGACATATGATCAATGGAAGTAAATTCAAACCCTTTCCCAGAGTAGCAAGAGGCCCGAAGCCCTGTCTATGGCTGGACGGGGGGCTTTTGGGGGAGAATGCCCTTAGGCTGGAAGTATACATAGAAAAGGTGAACTAGCTTTGGCCAATGGCCCAGCTTTCTAGAGTTGTCAATCCAAAGACAGCAAGTGTGATGTCACAGAGAATCTGGGGCACAAGGTCAAATCTGGTAGTTCCTCGGGATACTGAAACTGGTCACAGGGACCCTTTAAACATTTTTTTGTTTGTTTCTAGTTGTGATAAAATATACATAACATAAAATTTACTATCTTAATTATTTTGAAGTTCAATAGTGTTACATTCATTCACATTGTTGTACAGCTGATCTCCAGAACTTCACTCATCTTGCAAAACAAACTTTACACCCATTAAACAACAATTCCCCATTTCCCACTACCCTAGCCCCTGGCAAACATCATCCTACTTTTCGTCTGCCTCCATAAATTTGACTACTCAAATTTAGCATATAAGTGGAATCATGTAGTATTTGCCCTTTTCGTGACTGGCTTATTTCACTTAACATAATGTTCTCAAATTTCATCCATGCTGTATAATATTCCATTGTACATATCTACGACATTTTATTTATTCGTTTTTTTGTTGATGGACTCGGGTTGCTTCCATTTTTTGACTATTTTGAATTACGCTGCTATAAACATGAATGTACAGATATGTCTTTAAAACTCTGATCTCAGTTCTTTTGGGCAAATATCCAGTAAAATTACTGGGTCATATAGTAATTCTACTTTTAATTTTTTGAGGAATGACCATACAGTTTTCCATAGTAACTGTATTATTTGATATTGCCACCAACCATGCACATGTGTTCTAGTTTCTCTACGTTCTGCCACCTTGTGTTATTTTTTTTTTATTTATTTTTTTTATTTTTTTAAGTAGCCATCCTAATGGGTACGAGATGGCACGGGGACTTACATTGTGCCCAATGGACAAAACTGCCTGGGCAAGGCAAAAGCTATTAGACATGAGAGTTGGTGCTGTTTCAGTCACTGAAAATAATGACGCTCCTCAGCAAGTCTGTGAAATAAGGCAGAAGAGAGTACCCCCAGGGAAGGTCGGACGCCCTGGACCCACTGAAGCTCCTGAATGCACGTGTACCACCTAAAGTCTGAAACTGTTGTCCTGTAACTCAGTGGAATAGTTTCAATAGGTAAGGCCTTCACCTGGCAGTGTTATGAAAGGGGAACATATTGCTCACAGAAGCAATTATTAGGAGGTGAAGGGGAAATGCCCACCTTGTGAGGCCTGATACCCAAGGAGAGGGCAGTGCCACAGGCATTGCCAAAGGAATCCTAACCAATGGGAGATAATGCAAGAAACTGAAGGTAAGCTGTCTCTGTGCTGAGCCTAAAACAATCTGTAGGTCATAGAACCAAAACTTTCTTAGTGATACTGGATAATACAATTAGCCCATCATATTATATTGCAACTCCTGAAGGGAGGAAAGTACTGAATATTTTTTTAGAACACTGGTGTGAGTGTTTCTGAAGGGGATAGACTGGTATTAAACTGCTTTTCTGGCTCATTTAGAGAAATCCCCAGGAATCTGAGTAAAACTTTAAACAAAAGAAGCATGATTCCTTTGAATGCAGCTGGGTTCCTTTATTTGCTGGCATCTCTTACCCTGAAACTTCCCCCAAATGTCGCTGCTCTGTCAAACAGGCCACCATCTCTCAGTCAACTTGAACTCTGACCACCAGTGGCCACAACATCCAGATGCTAGGTTCCATCGGTGTAATCTGAAATCATAAGCTTCCAAGCAATTCTTTCCCTAGTTCATAATGATATTTGGGGACACAATCTGCTATTTAAAACAGCTGTTGTTGATTTACTTGGGACACATGCTGATTTGATGTCAAATAGAATGTCATACCAATTTCTCTAAGGAGACATGGGGGGGGGGCGGAAAAAAGAACACAAAAGATAAGAGCAGCATTTATCAATGTTTGCCTACATTCAAATTCTCTATATAAAAGTTTCCAGACACTTTGGAAAATGATGTGCCTATCTAACTGACTTCAGATTTCCTATTTTATCGTCCATAGGCCTATGCTGATGTAAGCCAAGGGAAAAAATTCCCCTATTGACAGTGAAGCACTAGCTATACTGACAAAGGCTTCGATAAATATTGAAATAATGAAGAAAATGACAATTATTTATTTTTAAGGAGACAGCTTACCTCAAGTCTTTTCTTTTCTGTTCAACCTACCTTCCTTTTGTCCCATAACCTCAACTACTTTTTATCATCTTTATCTTTCCTGAAATTAAACCAAATTTTTTTGGTTTAAAAAAGATTTGTTGTATACATAAGTTTATTGAGCACTGACAACGTATGTTGTCAGTGCTCAATAAACTTATGTATACAACACAGCTCCAGACTGTGAGCACTGGAGGATACAGAATAGGTCTTTTAGCTTCCTATCATAAATACTGGCAGAATAGTACTCTTAATAAATTCCTAATCAATTAGGGTAAATGAAGAGTGTATTTAGTGCTTCAGAAAGAATTAAATGAGGGACTTCCTGAGTGTCTCTCCTTTACCACTGTGTCCTCTCTTTTGCAGATGGCTGTCTACTTCTATGCCTCAGCCCTGTAATCACCACCCTTTTCTTGTCATTGACCATCAGTAGTCTCCCACCTTCCAGGCAGTGGGCCTCTTTGCTCTGCCTTAGGGTATTGCATCGATCTATGCATCAGGCTCTCAATTCTGCTTTCTTCAGTGTGCTGAGAACAACCCCTGACCTGGCTTACGCTTTTGACAACTCACTCTCCTCCATTCTCAAGTCTAATTGCTTCAATCCAAAGTCCCCATACTGACACATCTGCATTCCAGGAAAGTGATCAAAGAAAAGAAGAACCCAAGTTTTTTATGGTTTCACCAAAAGCCAATTCTAAAGCACATCCAAGTAGTTAATTTCCCTTGAGATCTATGAAACGCTGACATATCTAGAACTCCTTAGGGAGAAAAAAACCACAGGAGTTATAAAGAATCAGCCACTAAACAAACATTGCTATTCGACATCACTATGAGCATAATGAATAGCACATTGGAGATAGCCAATACAGCAGACATCTTTTGATTCCATATAGAAGACCTGGTACTCTCATTCATCAAAAGGTAAATATATCAAAGCAATTTTGAAAGAAATTTAAAAGGTGTGGTGGATTAATAAGATATAAAAACAAAAATCACTGTGGAACATGTCTTAGTCCATTCGGGCTGCTGTTACAAAATACCACAGATTGAGTGGCTTACAAACAACAGAAATTGTTTTCTCACAGATCTGGAGGCTGGAACTCCAAAATCAAGGCACTGGCATGGTCACATTTGGGTGAGAGCCCTCCTCCTGGTTTATAGCCAGCACATTCTTGTTATGTTCTCACATGGTAGAAGGGGTGAGAGAGCACTGCGGGGTCTCGTTTATAAGAGCGCTCAGGAGAGTATTCTATACCTCCATTCCTGAGATCTCCAGCCTCATGATCTAATCACCTCTCAAAGGCCCCACCTACTGATGCTATCACCTTTGGGGATAGGATTTCAACATATCAGTTTGAGGAGAGCGGTGGAGATACAGACATTCAGACCATAACAGAGACCTACTATATGCTAGGTTTATTCTAGATACTGAAGATTCAATAGTAAACTTAAAAAGTCCTTGCCTTTCAGGTCCTTAATTTATTTAGGAAGACAGAGAAAAGCAAGTAAAAACAAAACAGAAATAAAATAAAATATATATGTTAATAAATTCTCTGAAGAAAATAAAATCTGGTTAAGGGATTGTGGTGAGACAGCAGTGGGGAAGGACTATTTTAGATAGGATGATTGGGGGAAGATTCTTCATGCAAAGTCTTCCAAAGATCTGCAAGAGACCTTTCAGACGTAGGAAAGAGTAATTGCCAGGATCCTGAGGAAGAAATAAGCCAGGTATGGTCATGGAACCTAAGAAAGCTCACATGACCAAAACTGAGTATGTAATGGAGACAAATAGGAAATTATATTAGAGAGGTAGGTAGAAGTCAAATTATATGGGACATGTTGGCTATAATAAAGGATTTGGATTTTACTATAGCTGTGATAGAAAGGTATTGGAAGATTTTGAATGAGAAGTGACAGGATCGAACTTAAGTTTTAAAAAATCAGTGAGACTGCTGTGTAGAGATTGGATTTGGAATAGCTTTGAGCAGAAGCAAGAAGATCCATTAGGAGGCTTTTGCACTAATCCAAATGAGAGATGATGGTGACGAAATAGGATAGTAGTCTTAAAACTGGAGAGTCGTAAAATTTGAGATATAATTTGAAGAATGGCTAGGATTTGCTGACAGGATCCATTATATGAATGAAGTAAAAAAATTAAAAGGTGACTTCTGTAATTTTGACCTAATTAACTGAGTAAACTTATTGGATATGCTAAGTCTGAGAAGTTTATTAGACATTGGAGATGCCAACAAGGCAGCTTGATGTGAGCTGGCGACACAAGGTACACATAATATTTAAAGACATGAAACTAGATGGAATCACCTAAAGATTTAGAGAAGACAGAGCTCTGATACATAAATCCCAGGGCGCCCTAAAGCAGGGGCGAAAAAGAAGAGGTGAAACCAGCAGAGAAGCCTGAGAAGTAGTTGAGGATATAGTATAAATATCAGAAAATTGTGATAGCCAAAAAGTCAAGCAAAGAGTATTTCAAAAACAAGAAGTTAAAATTTATATCAAATAATGCTGAGAGTTCACAAAAGATGAGGGCTATAAATTGATCACTGGATATGGCAATAGGAAAGTGACTGATGACTTCACCAAGATGGTTTCAAAGGAATAGTGAGAACAAAACACAAGGGAAAGAGTTAAAAAGAGATTCAAAGATGAGCGAGTAGAAGTAGAGTACATACAATTCTATTAGAGTGTTTTGTCATCAAGATGAACATTGAAAACTGGCAGCAGGTGGAGGAAGACATGAGACTTAGGGTCAAAGAAGTCTTTTGTCTTTGAGGTTTTTTTTAAGATGGGAAATATTGACTATTTTAAGGCTATGAGAATGGTCCAATAGAGAAAACTGATAGATGCTTGAATGTTTGTGTCTCTCCAAAAGTCATATGTTGAAGCCCTAGTCCCCAATGTGATAGTATTTGGAGGTGGGCCTTTCGGGAGGTGATTAAGTCATGAGACTAGAGCCCTCGTGAATGGGATGAGTGCCCTTCTAAAATAGACGCAGAGAAATAATCTCTCTGCCTCGTGAAGATACACTAAGAAGGTGTCCATCCGCGAAGCAGGAGGAAGGCTCTCACCAGAAACTGAATCTGCCCGCCAGTACCTTGATCTTGGACTTCCCAGCCTCCAGACCACAAGAAACAAATTTCTGGTTTTTTAAGTCACCCAATCGATGCTATTTTTGTTACAGCAACCCAAACTGAGGAAGACAATACAAGATAGAAAATGAATGATTGCTAGAGTTTGAGTAAAGGAGGAGAAACTCGAGTTCTCAAATGGATAGAGAAGTTGTCTTTGATAAGACGAATTTTCAAATGTAAGTGCTTTGCTTTCAGAATAAATATACAAATTGCTTTCATGTTTTCTTTTTTAATAAAGACAACCACATGGGCTATATGTTAAACATGGGTATTATTTCTTTCACCTTTCACATACCAGGAAACTGAGAAAATATGGTTAAGCAACTTGTCTGAAGTTGGACAGCTAATAACAGTGTCAGAGCCAGAACACGTGCTCTGAGCTTCTGAGGCCCCATTGTGGTTCTTTCTGCTTTTCCACACAGCGTGCGTGTCAGTGACACACAATGGAGATTCCACTCTCTAGGAACCAATTCAAAGCCACTAGTTTATTATCTTATGGAAATTAAGTAAGGCAAACTTTTGACAAATTCATTCAAAATGAGTGTTTTCAACTTTGACCTATACCTGTCTTTTCCTCAATCCGCCTAGCCCAGGGACTCAGAGCTGACAGATGGTTGTTACGACTTATCAAGGGAGCACTTCTGTCCCTTCTCTTCTGCCAGTCTTTCCAGATACAGTTCTTCTCAAATGGCAGTCTCATCAAGGATATAGTTCATCCTGCTAGCAGATAGCCAAGGGACAGACTAGAAACCTATTAGGCAGCAGGGGGAACATGGTCTGGAATTACCAATTTGCTGGGCCTAACGTTCAACTGCATAATTAACAGTGACAATTTTTCTGGGTTGGGCACAGTCCCAGCATGATCAGATCAAGGAAGAGTCTGCAGCACTTAAATCTGGGCATTTGCAATTCTTCTCCCTTTAATATAAATTAGGAAGTTGGAAGCTTCCTCTCTTAAACAGATTTTTCTTTTTCTTTTTTTAATCTCTACCACCACCTAACTTGCCCTTTAAAAATATGCTCATATTCTTCCAAGGATAAAATCAGAGTGAGAGACAAAGAGGATATAAATCAGGAAGGTGGTCTTTGCTGTTTTGCCACATCTGCTTGAAATTCCACAGCTGGCACCGAATCCTAGAGCTTACCAGAATGATTAATGAGTCACACGGCCCTCAGTCTTAAGTGTGCTTGTGAAAATGTGCAGGGATTTGACCACAACTTTTTAACATCAAGAATGAGAGGTGTGAGAGCTCCCAGACATCAGCTAGTTCAACTCTTTCCAGGTCTAGACTTTCCCTTCTGGATAAGATTTTAGCAATTGCTTTAGCTAGTCTTGTTTTAAATATCTTAAATGATGGCACTGCCTCCTCTTTCCAGTGAAAGGCTATTGCACAGTTCAGCGGATCTTATCACCAAACTGTGTTTTCCAGAAAGTTGCCTGAAATTCATCTTTTGTTAATTTCTTGACATCACTCAGGTTTTATTCACTTTGGCAATTCACCTGCTAGCAGCCTCTCTCCCTCATTGGCAACTAAGCAAGTAAATCTACAAATGAGAGATCATCAGCCAATCGCTTCTCTCTATTTTTTTTTCCTGCTGGATAAATCAGCATGCTGAGAAGCTTTGGGCATTGAACACCCAGTGGTTTTCTGTACTTTTTATTCTGTCTCTTTAATTATCACCTCATTAGTCTCAGCCACTGCCTGAACTGTTCTCATCTACCAGGCTTGTCAGGGAACTCAGTCATCAATGCAATGCACTTATTAGCACTGATTCCCTCCCTGGCCCTGACCCCACCAGCATTCTTAACAAATTCTACTGTCACCGATTACAGAGTGGGGACAATCAGCAAAATGAAGACACTGCAAAGGTGGTCAGATAGAAGACTCTACCCACCTCCCTCAAGTGGCTCCACATTTACCGTTTCCCTCTTCCACAGTGTGTCATCCATTCGCCAACGCTTTTCTTTCAGCCTATCTCCCATTTGGACCCTTTGCTCTTCACTTCCAAGTTTTCTCTGAACCTACTTCTCTTTCTTCTTCTGCCTCACAACTCTCACTGGGACTTTGCTGCACATTTCCCCACCTGATATTAATCACTCATCTTTTTCTCCTTTGATCAAGACAACCCTGTGGGCTATATAAGACTGATAGATAGTATTTCTTTCACCTTTTTACATACTGGAAAACTGAGACAATATGGTAAAGTGGCTTGTTTGAAGTCAAGTAGCTAATATCAGTATCAGAGCAGGACTCATACCCTGAATCCCTGATACCACAGCCATGGTTCTTCCTGTGTTCCCACACAGCATATATGTCAATGACATGCAAGGGAAATAGGCTTTGCTATTGACTCCTCTGTTTTTCTAGAGAAGGTGCTTCATACCTAAATATACTTATTTTATATGCCATAAAAATATCAACCTTCCAACTTACCTTTTTGTAAGAATTGTGTATCTTGGGTGTCATTTTAAATGATTAAAAACAAAGGAACGATTTCTTGCAAAGTTATTTTTTCCCCTTTGCATTGAGGCCAAATGTGTCTCACTATCTAGAAATGCTTGAGTACATTATATGATGACTGAAAAGCAATTTAATGGAATTTATATTTTGTATCCAAAGAAAATTCCATTAGGCTAAAGATTTATAAAGACAACTTTTAGTCTGCACAGTTCTTGCTTGAACTAAATACCCACCCCGCCACAATCAAACAAAAAGCTTCTTTTGTCTTCATGAGCTGATGTCACTTGAGTTGCTCTGCTTTAGAATCCACAAGACTAAAATGGGGGGAAAAAAAAACAAGGAGCAACTGAAAAGTGAACAAGATGGAGAGGATGTGACTAACATACCTGCATATTGCGTACTAAATCGCTCTGAAATTCCACACAATGTAAACTATGGTCTGCTTCGATTTCCACACTGCATTTTAAGAGTTTTTGCTTCACTCCTCTGGTTTAATTTCTAAAAAAAAAAAAAAAAAACAAACCAGGGTTTCGCAGTTATGGCCAACTGCTTATCCCTGGCAAATTAAATTAAGCCCCTGGCATGAAACTAAAAGTTTGTTTCGCCTAATTGAGCAGTTAATGGGTATGGATGAATTGAGGTATAGAGTAAAAAATTGTTTTCAAAGAGCCTTTCTGATTAGCATGCTCTGAAATGGGCTAAGAAAAATATTTATGTAGCCACTTTTATAAGCATTTTCAAATCCATTTATTAAGCTCCAGGGAAAATTTCAGAGGGTTTTTACATGAGGTGATATGCTCATTGCTGAAAGAAGGCTAAAACCCTTCACCAAAGCCATTCTGACATTCTGCTGTATAAACATCCATCCATCATTAATAATGCCTGTTCAGAATGGGCCCTTCCCATTACCAGCTGTGACTTCACTCAAGGACCAAGTGGGTTTTTCCTCCGATGAAACTCCATTGTTTCATCTAATACAGGGCTTTGGTGCCACTGTGCCACAAAAGCAATGATTAGCGGGATGGAGCAGCAAAGTAACAAATAGGGAGGATTCTTGGAAATATTAATGTTCTGGAACTTGTTGTATTATTTCCCTATCATTTTGCTGTGTTGACCTTTATAGTATTGAAGGTCAGGGCAGATGGCCATTTCTCCCTATGAATTTCCTCCTTCAATACTGTGTCCTTTTTAAATAAGCTTTCATTAATAAGAAAACAAATACATGTATTATTTTCTAAATCTTACAACCATTAAAAATGCAAAAAAAAAAAACCCACATCCACAGTGCTTATCCAATTCATATGCCATTTTAAAGTTAGTTAAACAAAACTTTAAGGACAATTTTTTAACTGACAGCTATCATCATTGTGACAGATTTGCCTCAGATTCCATCTATTACTCCTTTACAAGCTTGTGAGGGTTTTATGTTCATCTGTTTACTTTACCTTTTGTTCTCTTTTTGGATCTCCTGCCCATTTATAATGAAAGAATGGAGGAAATACTGTAGGTAGAGACTAGGATACATGCAAGGCACAGATTCTGTCCCAGAAGCTACATTCTCTGAAAACCGAAGTCAGGTTACTGAGGGGATAATGCTCCAGCAAATGCATATCTTGGAGGTCTTCCATGCATTTACTTTGTTTGGTTCATGGGCCAACTTGTCACATCACTTTACAAGAAGAAACAAACCTTAATGTTTCAAGGACTTCCTGACACTTCGGTGAGCTCTTATTTGAAGTGTTCTGTACCTAATCTGTTTTCCATACCTGTGTCCAGAACTGATTGTCGTAGACACAAAAACAACCATCTTAACATAATTTGGCCTCTCTTTTGCCAAGCCGGGAGCATAATATCTAGAGGAGACTTTCAAATTTCAGAACTGTTAAGAAATTCAGTTGAATGATACCTCTCATTCCCATCCCAAATTCATATGTAGAAGTCCTAGTCCCAAGTACCTCAGAAAGTGGCCATATTAAGAGACAGGGTCTTCATAGAGCTTATTTAAAACGAGGACATTAGTGTTGGCCCTAATCCAATATAACTGGTGTCCTCCTAAAAAGGGGACACTTGGAGACAGGTACATAGAGAAGGAAGGCAATATGAAGACACAGGAAGAAGACAGCCATCTACAAGCCAAGGAGAGTGACCTGGAACAGATCCTGCCCTCACAGCCCTCAGAAAGAACCAGTACTGCCAACACCTTGATTTTGGACTTCTAACCTCTAGAACTGTGAGACAAACATTCCTGTTGTTAAAGCCACCCAGTTTGGAGAACTTTATCATGGTAAACCTAGAAAATTAATACAGATGCTCATTAAGTCACCCATTTTCCATGCTTATTTAATAAATAATGTAGACTGACCTGAAAATGTTTCCATATCTACCAATGGACATTCTTCACTCCGGCTTTTGAGCAATCTTTAAAAAAGAAATTCTAATTTTTCTGTGCCACTCATCAGTCTACCTCAGATTAGATTTGTTATTCCTGGATTGAGTAAGAAAATTTCACTTTTGTTTGCCCCTTAAGGGGCTATAAAACTTTTCTTCCTACAAACTAACATTAGTTCAGCAAGTCATCTCTTTCTACATTGAGATCAAAATTCCAATTGCATTCTCTTCTAAGTGCAAGAGTAACAGATGCTAATTGTACATCATTTTGTTGTTCACTTACTATATCAAAATGCATAGCAAATACAAGCTTCCCTTTATGTAACACACATACAACCATGAGCCATATGCACACACATGTACACACACATATATCAATCTACTTTTTCTCTTTCTGCAAATTCTAGCTATGTACCATGAAGTGGTTCACCCTGGCAGTCACAGGCAGAGCTCTCGCCCGGGATGGGAAGGAAGACATAAAGGAACTTAACACATATATGCCATCTACTATATGTATATAAAGTTAAGACGTACATTACCTTAATACTCACAACAACTCTGTGAGTATTATTTACTCTGTGAGTATTATATTATTACTCTTTCAGATAAAACTAAATGAACTCAGAGTGGTAATGGACCTTCATTTTGAGTGTCCTGGCCAGGACAGACACCTTCCTTTCTCCCCAAGTCTTCATTACAATCTCACCCACACATATATATTCAAGCTTCCTCCACAAATCAGAAGAAACTTCTGAAAGGTCCAGAAAAAGAAGCACTGTTCAGTCCTCATAGCCACATCAGAGCTTCCTCCTTGAAAGTTTCTACAGCAGGGCCATTAATTGGGGCCAGTAGCACCTGGAGGTGGGAGCTCTCTCTTCCCTACCTGTCAGGACTCAGCCCACGCGCCATCCATCTCACAGGCCCAGGGAGTGTTTAATGAAGCCAATTTGGATCAGTGGAGATTGGTGTTTAGGCCTTTCTCCAAGACCTCTAAAATGGCCGGGAAACATGTCCATTTTTGGCAAGGAGTCTAGTGCTTATTGTGGTTCTGTTTTTAAATAAGCCTCTCTAACATTTTTTAGGGGGGTGCCTGACCTATTGAAAACTCTTTCAATTATTCAAATCAATTTAATCAGAATTTATCGAGCACCTCTTCTATGCCAGGCACAGCAGGAGTATAAACAGATCAGTAAGATATTGCTGTAGGAACTTGAGGAACTAGGAAGATGCAATAACCCCACAAATAATTCTAAGAAGCAAAGGAGTACCGATAAGAGCTACAGGAATTCAGACAAAAGATTCATCATTTCTGTTTGGAAAAAATCAGAAAAGACACCATGGATAAGGAGCTGGCATCTGAAATAGACCTTTAGTAATTCATTCAGACAGTCCTTCAGTCAATCAATATTTAGAGAACATCTACCAGGTGCCAGGCAAGTGCCAAGAATTAGAGTTACAAGAAGGACACAATCCCTAACTTCAAGGCATTCTAGTGATGAATTAGACAATGAGTAAATAAACAAATTAATTAATTACAGCCTTTTTTATGGACACTAAGAATTGAATGAGCAGAATGCACTGATAGCATTAACCTAGGTAGCTGCTGGTGGTGGGTAGGGTACCTGTTTTGAAAAAGAGGTGAGGGAAGATCTTCCTAAGGAAATAATTTTTAGAGGAGATCTGAGAAATGAGAAAGAGCCAGTCATTTAAAAATGGGATTGAAATGTTCAAGATACTGTGAGCAGTAATTTTAAAAGTTCTTAAAAAGAAAATGAATCTGGGATTATCAAGAAAGACTCAAAAGATCACTGTGGCTACAGAATGGGAGCAATGGGCAGGTCAGTTTGAGAAGAGGCTGGAGAAGCAGCTGGGGTTTAGGTCTGGCATGTGTTTGTTCGCGGTAAGAAGTCTGGATTTTTTTCTAATTATAGCAGGACGTTTGAATGGTTTTAAACTGGTCAGTGGCATGAGGCCCATTTGCATTTTGAAAAGAGAATTCAGGTCAGAGTACCATGCAGAGAATGAGCTGGAGCTGGGAGGTGAATTAGGAGACTACAGCATTGGTTCTTTTACAACAATATGTTTTGCACAAGAGTAAAACTTGAAGATAGAAAGTTAGATGAATCTGAAATATGTTTTGGAAGAAGAAACAACAAAAATTTACCAGATGGAGGTGGAGCAGGGTAATTAAGTAGACAAAACAATATAAACAAAGATGCAGAAGAGGAAAATGGTAGGTCTGTGCTAGCTAGCTTCAATAAGACTAGATAGACAGCATAACTCTTCCTTGCAACAGTCCTGGGGCATGGAATAGCACTATCTCTACTTCCTAATTTCAGCTTCATTTTCCACCCCAAGACATTTTTGAAGGTGAGTCTTACTGCTACATTTGTAATCAATGTCACTCACCAGTGAGGCACAACAGCACCATCTCTGGTCTTGATCCAACTGTAGCAAGCTCTAACCGCTCTAAGGGACCAACTCTAACTTGCTACCCAAGTTAATTCCATTGTTCTTACAAGTCATCACTCAGATTTATCGCAACTGGTCACAGAACCTAATTATTACCCTAACAGCTGGGGATAAAATATGGCTTTAAAAAATATCATGAACTGCCTGATTAGAGATGAGTAAGAAAGTAAGGTTAGGAGTGAAGAGAAGACTGTGAGCATATAATTCTTGACCTGTTTGTGAGAAAAACCAATGTTTCCTATTCATACGCCATTAAACATTTAGCATACTGTTTTGTATGCAGTAGGTACATAGTAAAAAAAAAGTGACTTTCTCCATTAAAGGTAAGGAAGCTAAAGAAGTCTATTTGGAAAAAGAATGATCAAATTGGGGGGGGGGAGTCCAGTGTCCTGTGAAACTATAAAGTGGATGATGCTTAGTTCTCCAAGAATAAAATAAGGGAGGACTGTAAAGGAGAGGATAAGGATGAGCTCTGAAATAGGCCATCCATATATTTTAGGGACAGGATGGAGAGGATGGGTAGATAAAACACAGGATGGGTAGATAAAACACAGGACCTTAAAAAGAATAGAGAGGTTTAGAGAGGAAATGGAGGGTGTAGATGGATTCTAGTATTTTTGCCTACTATATTAGTCAGCATTCTCTAAAGAAACAGAACCAGTAGGATAGATAGATGATAGATAGATGATGACAGTTGAATAGATAGATAGATACTATAAGGGAGTGGCTCATGTTATTAGGGAGGCTGACAAGTTCCAAGGTCTGCAGGGTGAGTCAGCAAGTTGGACACCCAGGAAAGCTGATGATATAGTTCCAATTGAAGTCTAAAGGCCTGAGAACCAGGAAGACCAATGGCATAAGTTCCCATCCAAAGGCCAGCAGGCTCAAGACCCAGGACAAGCTGGTGTTTTAGTTTGAGTCCAAAGGCAGGAAAAAGCCAATGTCCCAATTTAAATGCATTCAGGTACAGAAAATTCTCTCTTATTCGAAGGAAGGTCAGCCATTTTATTCTATTTGGGTCTTCAACCAATTGGATGAGGCCCACCCGCGTTAGGAAGCACAATCTGCTTTACTCAGTCCACCAATTTAAATGTTAATCTCACCCAAAAACACCCTCACAGAAACACCCAGAATAATGTTTGCCCAAATATTTGGGCACCCTGTGATCCAGTCAAATTCACACATAAAATTAACCATTACACTTGTCCAACACTCATTTCTTCTAATTTTAACTCCACGACTCAATTTTCTTTAGGAAACCAACCCAATCAACCCTTGTTCACGCTCAGTCTATGTAATTGGGCCGAAGCTAATCCCAGCCCTGAATTTGTAAGAATGGGCAATGATAGCATTACAAATCCCTGGATAGCATGACTGATTCTGAGACAAACCATTGAGTCTCAGATACTAGAACTTTAGCTATAAAGTGTTAGGAAAGTGGGAAATAAAATGAAAAGAGAAACTTTCTGGTGGGATTAATATGCTGGTAGGATATAGGGCAGGAATTGTTGGGGACCACTATGTGAAAAGGACCTACTGAAGAATAATGCCAATGCAGAAGAACAGAGCTAAGAGATGAGAGAGAGATTGAGAGAGAAGCTGAATTTTGGTGACATGGTTTGATTTGAACCCCTGACTCAAACATTTTAGTTGCATGAGTTACATGAGTTAGTTGCTTGAGTTTCATTTCCTGGTTAAGCTGATTTAAAATAAGGCCTCTTCTTTTGTAAACAATGAGTCCTGACAGGTCTGTGAGCACATTATGCTCAGAAAATAAACCAAAGGAATGAGCCTCTCTTATCTAAGGAGCAGAGAGCAAGCAGCTGGCAATTCAGCTTTCCAAATTGTTCTTTTGAACTAAGTTACGACATCTCTGAAGGCAGATGAGTGAGCTAGACTTAGCTCCTGAGGCTGAAACTAAATCTATCAACTACTAATGTCACACTATTAACTGGAAATAATTTTGGCCTTGAAATTCCTTCACTTTGACAATAAAAATTATCTGGTGTCACTTAATATGATCATATACAGTGTACGTCAGAGCTGGGATTAGGGAGAGTGAGCATAAAGCTTAAAATCCCGTTCCCATTGTTCTGAGTGATGGAAACAGAATTTGAGACCCTGGATGGTTCCAGGGATAAGTTAGAAGTACAGGCTGGAGCTCTCTTGACCTCAGCAAGATGATGGACTAGGAAGCCCTGAACTCTCCTTCCCTTCACAGATACAATGATTCAACAGCAATACATGGACCCGTTATGAGAAATCCAGAAACTAGATGAGAGGTTCCTATACCCTGGGCAAGTACAAATCCAGCCACGTTGAAATCAGTAGGAAAAACAGAGAATCCCCCTCTTGTCATATGGTAGAGTATCATATGATTGGTAGGGAATCTCCAGTTCCAAGTTACTCCCTAAGAAGCAAAGGAGTTGGACGGCACATCTAGTGCTAAATTTTCTGAGCGCTACTCAAGGGACTGGGTTATATCTTGCCTGTATCAAAATGTTGACAGGGCCCTGCAATGGCTAGTTCCCTGGGATTGTCGTAATAGTGATACAAAAGTGCCTTGGAAGCACAGAGAGGGAGTGACTCATATACCATTTGTAGGAATGTAATCAAGAATGTTTTCTACCACTTTGGGTCTCAGTATCAGAGAAACAATATTTCTCCTAAAAAAAATAATTTATTTTACTTAAATTTAGAATGTTGTAACTGGTCACATTTTTTTTCTTTGTCGTGACCAGTAGAATGCTTAGAACCACTATATGGTCTATTCTAATGTAGCTCTAGTTTATTATGATAATCATTTTATATCCTAACTTGACCCCTGAATTTATCCTATTTTCTTAAAATTTCTCATTTATTTTCATCTCATTGTGCTATGTTACCTTTGTCTAAGATATTCCAAAGTCTTTGGTAATGAAGCATGCATAAATTATGTACATGTAAATCTTATTTTCACTTAAAATAAATAAGATTTTTCAAATGGTAATTCAAGCGGAAATCGTAATTCTTTTATAATAATCCTATGATTCTCATTTAAGTAAACAAAGCAGTACATACTGCTTTAAAGAAATTACAGGTAGATCAATGGGACAAAAAAAAATAACCAAGAAACCAATTCTAGTCTATATAATAACTTAGTGTAAGGTAAATTTAGTATCACAATTTAATGAGGAATAGAATGAATATTTAATAAATAGTGTTTGGATAATTAGATCATTATTTGGTAGGAAAACGTTTACTTTAATCAAATAAAACTTCTGATGGCTTAAAGAGTGAAATGTTAAAAATTAGCCTTGAACAAATGAGAAGAAATATATTTAATATTTATCAGATTTTGATATTTGGAATGCCTTATAAAGAATTAACCAATGTAAGAATCAAAACAGAAAAGGACAATAGGTCATAAAATAGAAAACTTTTCTACATTAAAAAAAACCATAAACAATCTTAAATGGCAAACAATATACTGGGAACTATCATTTGATATGAAATATGCCAGTTCAATATAAATATCTTTAAGATGTAAAGAAAAAAAGTGAGAAAAGAGCTAACATGGTTATAAAAGTGAGCCAATGGTTATAAAAAACAATTCAGAAAAAGAAAAACACAAAGGGCCATTAAGTACAATCTACTAATTCTCTCGTCTCTGTCATCTTACTTCTTAGAGTTTTACCTAAGGAAACAGCCTGTGGTGAGTCAGAGATTCATTTTACCAGGATTTGGATCGAGCATTATGTAGAATGGTGAGAAACTGGAAATATTTTACGTGTCTAACAATAAAGGATAATCGAATAAATTTCAGTGATAATGTAATAAAATGGGGAAAAAACTCATAAACTATTTCAAAAATAACTTTAAAAAACTAATTTTTCAAATGCCTTTAAAGTGATAAAAAGTATGATTCTAAGACTATGTATGTAAAGAAATATAATGAAATAATTGGTAGTAGGAATATAAGTAATTTATAAAACGTCTTTCTTTTGTTTCTCCATTGTCTACAATGAGTACATGTTAATTTTACAGGCAACGCCAAAATCTTTTTAATGGAGAAGAATTTCAAAAAGAGAGAGAATTTATTTTCTTTGTATATTTTACTGATCTTCAGAGATAAAGAAGTAGAGGGGAATTTAAGCCTTCTGTTCCCAAAGCAACCTCAGAAAAGCTGGTCCCTCAAACTTCCATCTCTTACTCAGGAACACAGCCACGGAACAGGGTCTGACAGAGCCAGAACGTAGCCCTGGTCTCCTGCAGCGGCTTGAGGTAGGGGGTACAGCAGCAACAACCTTTTCTTTTCAGAGGCTCCATTTCCAGATCTTCTTGCATCCTTTCCCTGCCAGGCCAACCTCACAGAATGAGGGAGGGTCAGGGGTTATATTAAAATTTGGTTTAATAACATTAGGCTAGATACTGAGGAGCTGGCTAAATGTAGGCCTGCCTAAGAGAGATGCTGCATGGGGTCTGCACAGGGAAAAGAGCCTGTGCTTTGTCATCTTAAAAGTCGGGGTGCCCTCTAGGTTCCCCCTCCTCCCTGTCTCCTTCCGAGTTACAATAGCAAAGCTATTTGACTTCCCTGAGTCTCAGTTGCCTCAACTATACAATAGATTATAATTTGGACCTCATAGTGCTAGGAGCAGGGCTTCTCTCCAGGCAGCACATACTGGTATAGCTGTATTGATTGTTAGAATATTGAAATTCTTCAGTAAACTGGTAAATAATCACTACCCAAGCCCCTGCAGTCTTCCTGGTGGCCCCCAACTCACTCACACTTCTCCATAATTCCTCGACTAAAGGACGCAGCTGGGCTTTCAGGCCCCTGTTTCAGCACTAGTCCAGGGTGCCATTTGAAACACCCACAGAGGTGCCTTGTTAGTTGTTAAATGCTTTGAATATCACCTTTGCTTCCTGGAATTAAATCTGAATGAGGTGATTCATATGGGTGAGAATTTTTATGGACTGTATGGAAAGATTTGGAGCTTTTCTTCAAGAAGCATATACTTCCAGTAACCTACCCAGGTTAATAGGATATGTTTGCTCCTTGAGACCAAGGTACCACCCCTAAAAAAGAAAGGAAGACTTGAGGAGAGGGTGAAAGAGCAGTGAGCAGTGTGACCCAAAAAGCAACCCTGGTGGCCTTTAAGCACGGTG
>NW_011888887.1:3833825-3834581 GCF_000151845.1 Pteropus vampyrus | reverse complement strand
GATACATTTTTTCACGTGCTAGATTTCCTCTTTAAAAAAGGTGACTGTCTTAACACTATATGTTCTATTCATTCTCAGTCTTTGTAAAGTTCTGGGGAAAAGAGAATAATCCAAATTCTTGTGTTCAAGTCTCTTTTTGGCACTTAATTTTCACACCTGTTATACCGATTTGGAAACCCGATACTCAAAAGTCTCTAGTGCCCCTAAAGATAATCTGATGAAATATTGTTGTTGTTGTTGTTTTCTCCAGGCTCAGAAAACCTTCTGAACATCATAACCAGACTTTGGATGAGGGCAACTTGATCTTTTCACAGGTGTTCTTGTCTGTGACAAAGGACAAATTAAGTCTCTAAAATGACTCATCGGCTAGCTTTTTCCAATGACTTCTATTTCAAGGTCTTCTTTCTCTAATTAGCCTCCCCAAATGGACTGTTTAATGCATAAGTAATCTTGAACTTGCTCTTTTCTCTGACTGAAGAGAAAATTGCACTTCATTTTGTTGAGCTATGGTGCTTATGTTGCACATTTATCAAGGAGTGATATTTTAGAATTCTAGATGGCAGCTGTTCAGTTTCCTCATTGGCAATATTAGATTGGGAATTACTGATGGTTAATATATAAACCCTCTTTAATATGCAATCTAATCAAATTGTTCTAAATATTTAGCTTCTTAAATTCAAAATATTTTCCAAAGTATATTAGTTTAATGTGAACTAAAAACATTCTTTTTAAGATCTGGAGGAAAGTTGAAAACAT
>NW_011888887.1:3833327-3833775 GCF_000151845.1 Pteropus vampyrus | reverse complement strand
ATCCTGAATTTAGGGAAGTGGGCAAATTCACCCAGTCAGTAAGCTTTCTTATGTAATCACCAGAAGTGACCTCCCTTAGACTCATTACTTGCATATGAAGAACAGAACTAGTTTTATTTTTTATAATAAAAATAGTTTTTCTGAAGAGAAAGTATATGGCCTGAGATTTTAATAGATTATCTGAGAGTTTTTGACACTGATGAAGTTTGAGTTGAATTTCTGGCCTATCTTGCTTTAGGGTCAACTCTTCAGAAATCAGAGGCTCTAAGGAAAAAAAAAAATCCTTAATTTATCATTCTGGTCTTTTCTTGAGGGCATTTTGCCCATGCCTTAGAAAAGACAGGCCTAGAAGAGTCTGCTCAGAGATATTTCATGGAGGTGATCTCTGATTCTGGTAGACACCCATCACAGTGGATAATCAATACTCTAACTGTTCTCTAAAATATAT
>NW_011888887.1:3826338-3833277 GCF_000151845.1 Pteropus vampyrus | reverse complement strand
TTTAGCTTCTTAAATTCAAAATATTTTCCAAAGTATATTAGTTTAATGTGAACTAAAAACATTCTTTTTAAGATCTGGAGGAAAGTTGAAAACATCCATAACCTTTATCACATGGCCAAATAAATCGCTGATAGCAATATAGTGCAGTACGTTGAGTTGAATATCTTTCTAGCTCTGTACTTACATCATTTAAGTCTATTTCTACTACTTTTTTTAAACAGAAAATAAAATACTTCAAAAAAATTTGTCTGAAAAAATGGCCATGTTTGCTTTGTGTTGTTTTACCAAGTCATTTTTGTTTTTGTTTGTTCTTCTGCTGCAAGTAAAGAAGTGGAACCAAATATGTGCATACAAGCTGAAATACAACTGACAAACAGAGTTCACAGGATTCCTTCCAGTGCGTGATACCACACTTACGAAGGCAACAAATAACAGTGTCTCTTCTGTCCCTACAAAAGGCAGAGTTCCCTTGAAGAGAGCAGGAACCCATGGAAGGACTGGATGACAAGTACTGAGGGGACTGAGAGCCCAGGGTATTGGGCAAACTTTAACTTCCCTTTCTAAGGGCTTAGGAGGCAGGAGGAGGAGGCACATAACCAGGTGGAAGAGGAGATGAGAAAGTCCCAGACCTAAGGAAGCACGGAGGTGGACGAGCACTTGGAGGTTATGTATGTACCACACCACCACCCAGGTGTACAGATCTGTCTCCATTGAATGAAACAGAAAAGTGGAATGGGACTTGTTCTTGGATTAGGCTGAGGCTCTAAGACAACAGGTAGAAACCGCTTCCAGATTCCAAAATGATGCTCAAGACTACCTCTGCGAGACTTGAAATGGACATGGTCAAAATCCAGTTTCGCCTTCCTCGAAAGAAGGGCATTAAATGGTCGAAATTAAATATCTGAAAAAACAGCAATTAGAGAAAACAAATTCTTCAAAGAGACTTGTCACAGTGCTAACTCTCACCCCTTCCTGACCTCAAGCAGTTCTCCATGTGGTTAAGAATGCTGGTTCTTAAGAGAGTTTAAAAGTTACACACTCTGAGTAAAAATAAACTTTCGTTATCTTCTATTTGCTGTCTGAAGATGCTTCAGTCCTGATAGTTCAAAATTTGATCTTCCTCCAAGTATTGTTCTGCCCTCTTTTCTTTGCCTCATCCTACTCAGGTTGGCATCTGGATACAAAAGTATGCTTGCATGTGACACATACAGTAAATAAAATGTCCTTAGGGTCATTTATTGTCCTCTGGATCCTTGCTGGTCTCTGATATGTTGCAGCTTGTTTAGTCTGGTACCCAGGTAACAGTGGCGGCATCCAATGAAGTGTGCTTTCCCCACTTGGTTCCTTGAAACATCATGCTGGCACCCTTTGCTGAAGTCATAGTTCTAGTTTTATGGTCACACTTGTGGTGTCTTCTTTCTAACCTCAGGCTTCTTCTGGTCCACTGCTAGTTTCATTTCCCATCCCTGCCAGGGATATAGTATGTGGCAGGATATGAAGAATTGTGCCATTTCTAAAATCCTGTCTGGTGCCATGTTAGATATAATGTCACGCCAACTGTGGGGCGGCTCTGAAATATATACCAGAATAAGCCCACTGTTCTAGAACGTGTTTATACTACATTCTCAAACAAAGTACAGCCACAAGGAGGCCAGGCAGCTGGGGTATTCATGTATGATAACTTGTATTTCTTCTTCTTTCTCCTCCCAGCCATCTCCTCTCAGAAATATGAAGTTTTTCTCCTGTTCCTCTGCAGTGGAAATGTTCCTGACAGCATATAACATTCCTCTCTACACTCTAATTTATAATAAAATGTAGTGATCCAGATTCCCTAGGCTTAGCATTTGATTAGTAAAAGGAATTTTGGCAAATTTAAACAGCTTTTTTGCCCCCTCTCAACAAAGCCTGAGTTTCAATGCTATGGTCTCATTGTAAATTTTTAAAAATATGGTTTTCCATTGACAGTCAAGAACTGACTTCTCTGTTCCAACCTCCTATGAAATGATGAAGTCATTGATTTAATAAGTACAGAGCTACACAACAACATGATTTCTGGGAATAAAAAAGTCAGTTTAATGTTTGCAAAAATATTACTTCTGTAAAAATAATAATCTAGATATATGTGCCTTTCAAAAACTGGAAGCTAAGAAAATAACGTATGCATCTAAGGCCATCGATGGTAAACTCCTTAAGACCAAATATTGTTGAGTTTCTCTACTTTGGGGTCTCTTGCAGATGCTGGAATCACAGAAACATATGGAGTACAGGACTCCATAGACCATTACAGAGAAATTTGGTACAATTAGAAATACTTTTCCTAGGAAACCAACATTAGTAGAATTCATCCTTTCACAACTTGGCCCCAATCTATCACTCCAGCCTCATTTCCCACTCCTCACCTGTGTCGACCTTCTCTTCCAATAAAGCCTTTGGAATGAAACCATGGACCTTTGGATCCATTGATTGCATTCCTGGATCTGTGTCTTTTGTTCTCAGTCCCCTAGGTGGGAATGCCGAGAGGTTAGGGCTTTAAGGAGTAGTCAAATCCATTAGGATTAAGTGAGTATCAAAAATTTTGCCTGCTGCTTGTATTTCTATCACACATATTAATCTTATATTGTTACAAGAATGGAAGTACCATATTTAGTAGATTCCTTTTAACAAAAAGAAAAAAAAAAGAAGAAAAGAAAAGAAAGAAAAAGAAGAGAAGAGAAGAGAAGAGAAGAGAAGAGAAGAGAAGAGAAGAGAAGAGAAGAGAAGAGAAGAGAAGGACCGTAGTGGTGTCTTACTTTGAGGAGGAAAAGAGATTATGTCTGATTTCCATTTGCTGTAATTTGTGTAGTCTTTTTAAAAGAACTTCTGAGTGGGAGCCATAAAGCTGAGTCTGGCTCTGAGAAGAAGAAAAAAAATGGGAGAATAAACACAGAACAGGAAGCAGGGAGACCGCGGTTGTTACCATAGTGATGAACATCCAGTCCGGATGGTGCTGTTGCCGGCTTGTGCTGGTGAGTGGGAGAAAATCACCTTCCTTCTGGACTAGTGTAGCTGAGGACTGAAACATTTGAGATGACCAATTTAACTCTCTACTTGGAAGCTTCCATTGTACTCTGTAGATATAGCCAATGTTTATTAAGCACCTACTAAGTAGCTGGCAATATGCTAGGTATATTAGAGGATTTAATGTATGTAAACGCAGAAAGTTAGGGAATGACATTCTCATTTTAAACATGAAGCAAGTAAGGTTTCAAGAGGGTAAATAATTTATTTAATGACCTAGCTAGTAAAAAGACAAGGCTAAAATATAAATCGAGATCTTCAATTTAATACGATCTAATTTATTTTGAATGTATACCTATTTCCACCAAGCCACAATTATGCCTGTCAGATAACATGGCAGGAAAATCATATCCCTTCGAATAATGCAAAGTCAGGGGATCCATGATGGTTATTCTAAGCTTTGACATTTTATGGTTTTTCCTGTGTCGTAACTTTTCTAGAAAAATAATTGATGTTAAAATTTTCTTTCCTCCATTTATAAATTGAATTGGTTTTCTGATAACAGCTTAATTAATTAAAAAATAAATATAAATGACAGCTTTAAATATATTTTGCATTAATGTGACAGTATCAACAATTTACTGACTGTAAACATTGTCTTATACATAGGCAAAGGCCATGGAATTATCTCATACATCCTTTTTTTTCCAAAAGAAGAATACTTTTGAATTTTTAACAATAATCACATATTACCGGTAAACAAACAAACAAAAAAAATTAAAGGACCTTATAATTCTATTCCTATTCCCATCCCTACTGTAAAATAATAACTGTTGGTGTTTGTCCTTTTTGAACATTTATGCAAAATGGTTAAGAGCGTGGATTCATGTTCCAGCTTTACCATTTATTAGCTTTATGACTAGGCAAATTAGTCCTCAATTTCTTATCTGCAAAATAGGAATAACAATATTACCTCCCACATGTAAATGTTATATGGCATAAATAAGATGAGATAAATTATCTTAAGTGCTTAGCACAGTACTTGGCAGGCTGGCTAGCACTTTATAAATGGTTGTGTACATATAAATGTATCTCTCTATATTGTTTACATAAACAGACCATACTATACATATTGAGCCATAAATCTCACTTGACAAAATATCTTAAGACATATTCCCATGTCTATATGTAAGAATCTATCCTACCAATTGCTGCATATTACTCTATAATATGCTACGTCCTCACATTGCCTTTCCATGGAGAGAGAGCGCCAGCTTTTTGTGTCTTTTTTTACAGAGGTACTAATCCCAACATGGGGGCTCTACCCTCATGACTTCATCTAACACTTATTACCAACCAAAGGCTCCATCTCCAAAACACATCACATTGGGGGGTAGGGCTTCCACATATGAATTTGCGGGGGACACGAACATTCAATCCATAACACATTGAGGAAGAAAACATTTTTAAATGATAAACGTTGATATGCATCATCAGATTTTCTACAATTTATACTGTTACCAAAGTAAGTGAGAGTTCCCAACTCCCTATATCTCATCATTAGCAGTTTTTATTGTAATGCATTCTATTGTTTGATAATCTTATAGTAAAATGTTGTATCTAATTATAACTTGCATATCTTTGATTATTAATGGTGATAAACACCTTTTCATATGTTTATTGGTGGACTATATTTCTTCATTTGGGAATTTCCAGTACATATTCTTAGTCAATTTTTCTTTGTTAGTATCTTTGTCATTGATTTCCATGAAGTCTTTATATATTAGAGATGTTAATTAACTCTTGTCTGTCAATAATTATCCACATCTTACTTTCCCATAGTATCTGAACCTGACCTTTATAATATTTATTACACTCAAAAGTACTTGTTCAATGCGGGTTCCTCACTCAGTAGATCACAAGTTCCAAGAGGTCAGGCCTGTACTTATCTTATCCAGTATTTTGTTCCCAGAACTAACCACAATGTCTGGCCCATAGTTAGTGCTCCCAAACTATTGAATATGTTAATGAATAACACATTATTGTAAATATTTACCACGGTATATATATTTTTTCCTTTAACTCTTTTTATGACATCTTTGGCCACCCCATTTTTAATTTTTATAATCAAATTTTACTATTTTTACAGCTCTCTAGTTCATATCTTCTTCATTCAAATGATTAAAGTATTTTTCTGTACCTTTTCTATGATTTTCAGTTTTCTTTTCTTTTTTCAATTAAATCTTTAATCTCCAAATTACTTTTGCATATGTTTGAGGTATATAGACAATTTTATTTTTCTCCAAATAAAGACCAGGCTATTTACTGAATCATCTACCTCTTTACCACCAATGTGAAATCTTATCATATTCTATATAGGACAGATGTTATAGATGTATATTTGATTATTTGATGGGGCAATTCTCTATTTTTCTTCTTTAAAACTTTTTTTCTAGTATCAGGCAAGGATATTTCCAGGTAAATGTGGTGTGAATTTGTCAAGTCTCCATTGAGTCCAGACATTCCCTACATAGTAAGCCAATCAGCAGGGCACTGGGTAAGAAAAAAATTATCTTTCAATCTGTTTTCCTTCATTAGCTCTCCAGCTTTAAGATGCACAGCTTTAAAAGATCTATAATCATACCTGTCTGACCTGTTTCACGGAGTTATTATGAAACAAGAGAGTGCAAATTGATCTGCATATTAAAAGTGCTCTAAAATTAAAAGCTCCTGAGAAGTGAAAATTATTCATATTCCCCGTTATTGACAAGTATCCAACGATTTCATCCTGAGAAGACTTTACTCAAATTGATTGGAACTAGATGAGTAATATTCTGTGGTAAGCAGTAGCAAATCATTGAAAACATCTTCCTGTTTTTATTCCAAGTTGTACTCTAAACTGCCAGTGTATAAGTAACCCCACAAAATGAACCAGATACTGAAGAGATTCTTGTCTAGTTTTGTGCTTCTCTCATTTAGTCACAGGGCCTCATCTGTCATAAAGCAACGTAACGCTTCATTCTCTGACCGGATCCCAGGGAAGTCTGGGGAAAGCCCAGTTGTGCTTCTCCGGAAGGGCAGTGGGAGGGTAAAGGCATTTTGAGTACTATATTAGTATCCTGAGGCTGCTGTAACAAATTACCACAAACTAGGTGGCTTAAAACAATAGAAATGTATTCTCTTACAGTTCTAGAGGCCAGAAGTTTGAAATCAAGGTGTCAGGAGGATTATACTCCCTTTGGAGAATCTAGAGGAGAATGCTTCCTTGATTTGTCCAGCTTCTGGTAGCAGTTGGCATTCTTTGAGTTGTGGTAGCATCACTCCAGCCTCTGCCTCCTCTTCACTGTTTTTCATTCTGCCTCTTATAAGGATATTTGTCATTAGATTTAGGGCCCATTCAGGTAATCCACGAGGATCTTATCACAAGTTCTTTAATTTAATTACATTTGCAAAGGCCCTTTTCCCACAGAAGGTAACATTAGCAGGTTCCAGAGATTAGAATATGCATGTACATTTTTGGGACCCACCATTCAACCCACTACAAATGCCTTGTTTCATAAGAAGCTGTCAGGCTCAATACTTGCAGTGCTTTAACTAACTTGAGACCCAACGGGTTGAAATTAGCCAAATGGAAGTTCATTCCCAAATGATGGGCATGAAGTTCTGACATTTTGCTGTTCCTAAAATATATATATATAGCTTCTCTCAGATTCAAACTATTCAAATGTATATCTTCTTTGAATTCAAACTGTGGTTGAATTCAAAGAAGATATACATTTAATTATCTCCTTCCTGCTCCCACTCCAAATCATCATACTCTAAATAGAAAAGAGTCAAGACAGGATCACCAAACTTACACAAGTTTCTCGCTTCAAACCACTGTGCTGCATCACAGAATGAGATAAAGATCTATCACCAGCCTTCTCATCAAATCACCATTGC
>NW_011888887.1:3796898-3824183 GCF_000151845.1 Pteropus vampyrus | reverse complement strand
AAGACCTCCTCATTATTACACTTCAATGATGCGGGCCTAAGAGAATGCATTATGACAAGGTTCTACTACATGTTAAATAACAGATCTTTTAAAACTAAAAGCATTCTAATAATGCATCTCATTAATTCTTTAACCTCTTATCTGGGTGACAAATATTCCTGAGTTTATGGTTGACAAATTAAACCCCAGAGACAGTCCTGAAGTGAATTGACTACAGGCTAATGAGAGGAGCTGGTTACCTCAATACCCTATAACATTTTTCTGTCCAAGCTTAGATGAGACTTTACTATTTCATTAATAAAATCACTACAGAGTTCTGAAGTCAACAGGCCGATAAGAAATTTACATTTCATAATTGCCCCAATCAAGCATCACATGGCTGCAGTGAAAAAAATCACAAATTCAGAGATATATGTGGCCTTTTTTTCACAATTATTGGCAATTATCTGTAGTTAAAGTTTCCTGAAAGCTACACAATGCTTTATTTCCTTTTCTTACCTGTGTTTACAAATCAATATTAATGTGCATACTACCACACTTCCATCTCCTTCCGTAGAGTCCAAAGTCTAGATACAGATTATGCGGAGATTTTAAATTTAACAGAAACATTTTCAGTCTAACTTTTGATGATTTCCTTTCACAAACTTCCACCAGATCTGAGCTTTCTTGTTTACGTGCTGTTGGTGTCTTGCCACCCTCCTCTCCTATAGCTAGTTGATGATATACTTATATCCTTTCAGGCTCAGCTCATATCCACCCACCTGTTCGCCAGCCTTCCTTGTCACTCCAGACGGAAGCAAAGCCTCCTTCCTCTGTCCTCCCAGTATTATCATTTGTGCTGCCAACACTAAGGTGGCCCTCCTGCTCTCTGATCTTATGGCACCTAAGCTCCATGCAGAACTTATCTTCTTTTCTAGACAGGAGGGTGGGATTATTAAAATCCTCTTCTTCAGAGCCTAGCCCAAGTACCCTGACCAAATGACAACTTCAGTTGATGTTTATTGAAAGCTCAATGCAAAATCTAAAACCAATCGTCTTCAGGCTTTATTAAAGAGAGAGCCCCATAAATTCAATGAGGATGAATTTCTTGATTTTACCTAAGAACATAGATTTTAACTTCAAAGTAATCTTGTTAACCGCACTTAAAACATCCATTTAAAAGACATAATAAAAGAATGAGTCAAAGCGTTTTTCTTGAAAACTCACTTCTCATACAGACAGCCTGAAATTATTTCAATCCTGCATGTGGCAAGGAAATCTATCTCAATGTACACAAGTGCTCTGATTTTTTGCTTTGGGGGAGTTTCGCAACAAAGAACTACCCCCAACTTCAGATCATGTTTTGAAAGCCAACAAATGAGGGTTCCATTTGGTTTAGTAAAAGATTTGCACACATCCAGGCCCTAGAGACACATTTTCCTTGCTAGCATTGCATTCAGACTCGGGACTGGAAAATGAGTCCCAAGGCTAAGCTTGTGAATAAAAAAATTGGAAGGCTATATAGAGCATGGAAGCCAAGAACACTGGGCTCCATGTAAAGCCCTTAAAACACACCCTTTTAAATAGCACTGTTCCAATTTCTCTACTTCCTGTTTGGAGATTCAGAAATTCACTTACAGTCTTTCAATGATATAAATCTGTTTGAGAAAATCTTAAATATTTAAAGGACCTGATAACATATCTCAAAGAAGCTAGGCTAGCCCTGTAGACTCACTGCTCTCACCCAGCCCCTTGGTGCTCTTCCCCTCGGCCTCCAGATTTTGCTTGACATTGGGAAGGATCATCTTGCTACATAGGAGCCAGCTCCAATTCCACGTTTGATCCGAAACACTATCCGAGTATATATGCCAAAGAAACTGCAATTTTTCAGGCATTTTGCTAGTACACACATCCTGGATTCACTTTGCATTTTAAAAACCCTCTTCTCACCTGATATTTGAAAAAATCTCTACACATTATAATTAAATACAGTTTTTAAAAACATTTGAGCTAAATGTGCAAGGTGGTAGGAGCTGTAAGAATCAAGTAAGAGGCTGTGTTCTGAGAAACTGGTTTTATAATCAAGCTTTAGTCAGGCAAGTACACACACACACCCGTTTAGAGAAGTATCTAAACAAGAGAGAGTGTTGCTGAGTCAGTGGTAAGGAGCATCAGTTTAAATACTTTCGGCTCTGACGCAACACTAAACTTGAAATGGCTTAAATAGTAAAGTGACTGATTATTTCCTATAACAAGAAGGTTGGAGCTGGTTCATTCAGCAGGTCACCATCATCAGGGACACAGGCTCTACACATTCTCACTTTGTCATTCAGTTGACTTTTGTCCTCAGGCTTCTGTCTGCAAGGTTGCGAAATGGCTGCAGCAGCTCCAGCTTCAACACCTACACTATACTGCCTTTGAACATTGTCCTATGAGGATAAGATGCTTACCCCTTTTGAAGAGGAAGCAGGCCTCTCCCAGAAGCCCCCTACTCACTTCCTATGATAGTTCATTGGCTACAATTGTGACACATGTCAGTCCTTAAGTCAATCATCCAGCCTGGAAAAGGAAATGATGATTAATTTAGACCAATCACAATTCACCTCCTGAGCTCATGGCTGTTTGATATATGAATAAAATCAGGGTTTTATTAGCAAAGAAGGCAGAGGGGCAGTGGCTGGTGGATAAGTAACTACAATATCTTCCACAAGGTCACATCTTTTAGAAAGATTAGGATTGCAGCTTGAAACATTGATACTTTAATTTTTGGTAATAGAACCCTTCTGAGAGGGTTTTTGAGCAAGAAAATAACATAGACAGACAAATGCCATTAAGATGTAAGCAACTTTGCAGGCTTCAATTCTGAAAATGGCAATTTTTGTTTCTCAACATTTACGGGTGATAAACATACTTTCGTTAATTTATTAACCACATCTTTTTTGAATTCCTGCTGTTCCAAGTGTGAGGATACAATCCTGAGCAAATTGCTGGGGTTCTTGCCCTCAGGAAAGCTTATATTCTAATGGAGAAGGCAAATCTACATAATTTCAAGTTTGGCTCTGTTAATAAGGAAGAAACGGGGTAATAAAATATTCAGTGAAGGAGTAGAGGAGAACCAAACCTGAATAACAAGGAGGCTGCCATGGGAAGATCTGAAAGCAAAACTTTCAAAGCAGAGAAAACAAGTGCAAAGCCCTTATGAGAAATTTTTGGTGTGTTAGAGATCCATAAAGGACCTAGACAACAGTGAGAAGAAGAGTGATAGAAGACCAAAGTGATTTGGGTCAGGAAAGGATTTCTTAAACCACACACACACACACACACACACACACACACACACACACACACACACACACACACAGCTGAGGTAGTAGAAGAGACAGGGCTGTTAGGCCATGGTGAAAAGTTTGTATATTCTTCTAAGTGTAAAGAGAAACAAAATTTTCAATAGGAAAGAAGATTTTTTAATTTCACCTTTTGGTTTCTGTCTTGAAAAAAACTCGAAGGGGTCAAGTCAAGATGGCAGAATAGGTGAACACTGTGCTTGCCTCCTCTCACAAGCACATCATAATTACAAACCAACTACAGAATAATTATCACTGGGAGTTGCCTGAACTCCAGCTGAACAGAAGTCCTACAACTGGGGACACACAGAAGAGGCCACTTTGAGACTGGTGTGTGGGGTATCTCAGAAGAACGACGGGTCCCGGCCTCACACCGGCTCCCCTGCCCAGGGTTCCAGTGCCAAGAAGAGAAGTCCCCACAACTTCTGGCTATGAAAACCCCAGCGGACATTGTGGGTGAGTGAGACGGAGGGCTGAGGGAGTCACCGATTTTCCTTCTAAGGGGCCTGTGCATGAACTCACTTGGTGACAGACTCACTTGCTCTGTCCAGTGCTGAGGTAGCAGCTTGAAAGGTGCTAGGGACACACTGGAGAAGAACTGTGTTGTCTGGCTTCAGGGTGAGGGCTGGAGGGGCAGCTTTCTCCCAAACAGAAGTGCCAACAGGGGGCATTATTCCTTCGTTGAGTCCTCCTCCCTCCTGGTGAGCAGACTCAGGCAGGCTCCATATCTGAGTCTTCATCAATGTACCTAACACCGGTTGCCCTGCCCGGTGATTCCCTGAGATCCCACTGCTCTCAATGTGTGGGCCCACCTAAGGCACTTCCAGTGGATTTTTCATAGTCTGTCTTGGCTCATGCTGTGGACTTTCATAAAATCTCTCAGAGGTTCACAAAACCTCAACAAGCAGCTTCTGTCCTCGGTGTGCCCCGTACCTCTTGCTGAGCAGCTCCAAGCCCAGCACTAGTGGTAGTAAGCCTCAGTTTGCAGGTTGGCCTCTTGAGGCACTTCCAAGGCCAGAGTAGGTGGCAGCCATCTGCGAATTGCTTGGTGGCTCATGCCAGGTGGCCCCAGGCAAGGTACGAGCTACAGCTGAACTTTGCCTGTGGCAGGGACCTTTCCAGGAGGCCCTGGTCTACAAGCGACTGGCTTCAGTCTGAGCTGGAACACGACCTGGGGTCACATCTTAGGTCAACACACCCAAAGGGCAGACAAGGCAGGCACCAGAGCTCTGCTAAAGCGAATTCTGCTCTGTAGGGTTAGTTCCTGAACAACAGCTTCTCCACTGTAGTCATCGGCCAGTCCTCCAAACCAATCAGCTTGAGGGTCAATCTCCCATTGATGAGCCAACAGCAACCAAGACTCAAGTACAACAGGAGGGCACGCACAACTTATACAAAGGACAGACCTGGAGCACCCACCTCGAGTGACCAGGAAAGACTGTGCCACCGGGACCCACAGCACAGCTACTTCATAAGGCTACTCTACCAAAATCGGGAGTCCTTGCAGCTCTACCTAACACATAGAAACACACACAAGTAGGCAGCCAAAATGGGAAGAAACATGTCCCAAATGAAAGAACAGAACGAAGTGCCAGAAAAAGAACTAAACAAAATGGAGACAAGCAATCTACCAGAGTTTCTTCAGATATATATCTGATATATAAGCCGAGTTCAAAACACTTGTTATAAGAATGCTCAATGAAGTTAGGTGATGAGTAGATAAACTTGTGAGAACTTTAAGAGATAAAAAGTGTTAAAGTGGAAATAGAAAACATGAAAGAAAAAAAAAAACCAGTAAGAAATGAAGAATACAATAACCAAAATGAAGAATACCTTGGGAGGAATTAACAGTAGATTAGATGAAGTGGAGGATCAAATCAGCAATTTAGAAGATAAGGTAGCAGAAAACACCCAACCAGGACAGTAACAATAAAAAAGTAGCCAAAAAAATGATAGTGTAAGGGGCCTCTGGGACAACATCAAATGTACCAACATTTGCATCATAGAGATACCAGAAGGAGGAGAGAGAGAACAAGAAAACCTATTTAAAAAAATAATGATGGAAAACTTCCCTAATCCGGTGAAGAAGATAGATCTACAATCCCATGAAGTGCAGAAAGTCCCAAATAAGATAAACCTAAAGAGGCCCACACCAAGACACAACATAATTAAAATGCTAAAGGCTAAAGACAGAGAATCTTAAAAGCAGCCAGAGAAAAGCAATTAGTTACCTAAAAGAAAGCTCCCCTAAAACTGTCAGCTGATTTCTCAACAGAAACTTTGCAGTCCAGAAGGGATCGGCAGGAAATATTCAGTGATGAAAAGCAAGGGACTACACCAAGATTACTCTACACAGCAAAGCTGTCATTTAAAATCAAATGGCAGATAAAGAGCTTCTCAGATAAGTAAAAGCTAATGGGGTTCATCATCACCAAGCCAGCATTACAGGAAATGTTAGAAGGACTTCTTTAAGAAGAAGAAAAAAATACATATCAAAAAAAAGAATAATAAAATGGCAATAACTACTTATTTATCAACAAGTATTTCAAATAAAAAAGATAGGGTGGCTGAATGGATAAGAAAACAAGACCCTTACTTATGCTGCCTCCAAGAGACTCATTTCAGATCAAAAGATACACACAGACTGAAAGTGAAGGGATGGAAAAAGATGTTTCATGAAAATGGAAACAAAAAAATCTGGGGTAGCAATATTTATACCAGAAAAAAAAAGACTTTAAAACAAAAGCTATCACAAGAGACAAAGATGGACTCAGTTATCCCACTTCTGGATATATATCTGAAGAAACCCAAAACACTACTTTGAGGGGACAGGTGAATCTATATGTTCATTGAAGCATCATTTACAGTAGCCAAGATATAGAGGCATCTTGGGTGTCTATCAATGAGTGAATGGATAAAGAAAAGGTGGTATATATATATATATTTTTTTCAATGGAATATTACTCATCCATAAAAAAGAATGAACTCTTACCATCTGCAATAACATGGATGGACCTAGAGGGTACTGTGCTGAGTGGACTAAGTCTGACAGAGAAAGACAAATGTCAATTGTGGAATCTAGAGAACAGGATAAACAAACAACAGAAACAAGCTCATAGATACAGAGAGCATTTTAAGGGTTGTCAGGTCGGGAGGTGTGGGGATGAATGAAGGGGCAGGAGATTAAGAGATATAAATTGGTAGTTACAGAATAGTCATGGGTATGCAGAGTATAGCATGGGGAATATAGTCAATAATATTGTAATAACTATGTATAGTGTCAGATGGTTACTGAATTTATGAGGGTGATCACTTTATAAGTTTTATAAATGTCCAATCACTGTGTTGTACACCTGAAACTAATATATTGTATGTCAACTATAATTGAAAAAAATAAAAATATAGAAATTAAAAAAAGAAAAAACTTAAAGGGGCAGGACTGGAAGTAGGCAGAGCTGTTAGGTAAAGGCAGCAGGCCATGTACAAGAAAGTAGCTTGGAATTGGATGGCAGTGGGACAAGTGGACAGATTTTATGGGATGCTTTTTGGTAATAGAAATTGTAAGGCATAGAACTCATTATCGAGAACTGTTTAGAAAAGTTCGAGGAGACAGAGAGACCTTACTTCTTGAAGTGTTCTGGGCCAGTGCTTTAGTGTGCACCTGAGTCCTCTGGGGATCATAATGTAGATTATGAGTCAGCAGGTCTGGGGTGGGGCCTGAGATTCTGAATTCCTAACAAGTTTCCAGGTGATGCCAATACTCTGGTCTGAGGGCCACACCCAGTAGCAGGATTCTGGCACAATGTGACTTTAACTTATATTTTTCGTTGTATTTCCTACTAATTAGGATCTTACACATACCATGTGCTCCAGGCCAGTGCTGTCTAATACTGTAGCTACATGTTGCTATTTAAATTTAATTAAACTAGAAGAAGATATTCAGTTCCTTAGTGGCGCTAACCACATTTCAAATGTTCAAGAGCCACACGTGGCTGGTGGTTCCCATATTGGAAAGCACCTGTATAAAGAACCACACCGAGTCTTAATGGACGCACTGTTCCAGAGGAAACTATTTCTAGTTCTCTAGGCTTGCTGGTACCATGTCTTTCCACATTGCAGTCTTTTTATAGAGAAGACACATATTGTCTCTATTTGCTAAAATCAAATACATCTTTTAAGATCTCGAGTTTACCACGTCCATGAAACCTTTCTTGAAACTGAAACTGGGTGAGCTGCTTTCTTTAAATCCGCATGTTTTTTTCCCTGCAATATATTTTTACCGTATTTTGCCTATCTCTACAGTATCCTCGAGTTTAACTACCGTTTTTTTTTTTTTTTTTTCTGATTGTAGAATCCCTTTTTCTATTCGGGGGAGGGAGGCCAGGGGAGGACAATTTCTTACTTATTTTGTCCCTGTGATTCACTTGAACTTAACTCTACCCATAGCCACAGTCATTAACATATGATCCAGATGACATCCAGTGACATCAATCCCCAGATATTTGCTGAGAAATTAGATAAAGGCGTTCTCTTTTCATTAGAGTCACTAAACCGGATGGATGTAAGTCTGGGTCGGCTGGTAGCCATCTTGTCATCAAACCTGAAGTCCTTGCGTGAGAATGTGAATTCAGAGGAAAGCAAAACCAAGAGATAAAGACAGATCCTGGGTGACACCATCTCTTACTCGGCTATAGCTGTTATTTGAAGTGTTCTCTATCTACCCTTGAATGTTTGTTACTGGAGACAGTAAATTTCTTATTTTTGCTGAAGCCAGTGTATGCTGAGGGAGTCTGGTCCATTACAACCTCTCTTTGGGCATTTGTGCTCTGCTTTAATATGTGGCAGCAGCATGGTCCTTGCTAGTTCTCCCTATTCCCCTTCGAACTACTCCTTCAACCATTAAGTCACAACCTCCCTTCGTTGGTCTATCACAGGTTTGTAGGAGGCATGTGAACATATGCCCACCTAAATTAAAATTTTATCCGTTTTAATATTCAAATTATTTCAACATGTTGATAATCCAATATTATGGACCAAAGATAATTTTCATTATCTGATGGAATCTTTATTAATATTTTTCTAGGTTTTTACAGTTTGGCATATACAAAGTGAATAATCTTACTGTATAAGTACCCCAAACAAGTCCACACTTCCTAGTTAGTATGTATTGTTTACCATATATACCTATAGGATGGATATTCATCCTTCACCCTCCCCTATCTCCCAGCTTTGAAGAAACTCCTCTATGGCCTCTGTGGGCTGGTCTGGGCTAGCAGGCTGGCAGCCTGCCTTCAGATCCCACCCTTCCAACTTGCCTTATCTTCTGGAGAGACCTCTCGGCTTCCTGCTGGCTTACTCTCCACATCTCTGTCCTAGAACATATGGCATCTGACCATAATCTACCCCTCCTCCTTGGCTCAGAGGCCCCATGGGCACCGAGTGCTGGGGGCATTCCTAGACCCCAGTCTCAAAGGTGATCTTTTCTGAAGCCAGCTGGGAAACTCACCACCATTCCATCGATCACTTGCTCTCTAAAACTATGTTTTCTAAGTAGAACTGGGCTGAATGAAGGAGGAACAATTTATTTATAAAAGACAAAGAACAGGCCCTCACTATTCCACCCTATCCCTCAAAATGTTTTAATATATCTTGTGTACTAAATAGGATTTAAGAATTACTCTAGAGGAACATGCACATGGTGAGATTTATCTTTTATTAGAGATCTTATATTACATATTCCCAAAAAGATATAAAATCTTCCAAGAGAAAATATCAAAACCTATTGATTCCAAGGTAAGCAACATAATCAAAATGAAAGCAAAGATTTTGTTCCAGACAAAGGAATGTGAAAACATTTCGGCACAAGTACAACAAAGACATGGGAAGGTAATTACAATGTTTTACAACACACTTTACAGCATTTTATTTTAATCAGTATTTGTAGAAAACAAGGATGCTGAGTTCTCAAGCACTGCAGTTATAATCCAAATTAAAACTCCCTCCCCTTTCCCGCCAAAAATAAGAGAAAGTAATGAACTATTTGGTCAACTGAACATCTGAGATAATAAAATGTAGGCACACATATGCCACCGAGATCACAACTGTACTGTTTTTAGTGTGCCAGAGACACTAAATTATTTAATCAGTTCTTGACCAAAGACAGACCAAAGCAAAAGCATCCTCTCTTCATTTCCCTGATAACTTATTCTAAAGATAAAAAGCAGAAACTTGCTGGTTCAAGAGAATTTCTGCTTTACCTCTGAATAGTTGGTGGCAACACACACTGAATAAGACCCGAATGACATGGGACAGATCGATCTTAACCAGAAGTGGCAAAACCAATGTTATTGCATCAAGATTTTTTAACCGATCAAAATTTCCAGAATGATTAAGCACACCCACTCGATCACAGAACACAGTAAACTCCCATAGGAAGGTTTTACATTTAAGATGCAATGAAAATACTGATCCTATTCCTGGAATTTGCTTCTGGCAATCGTAACATCTACAGATGCCCATAAAAGGGAAGTATTTTTTTTCTCTTTTTAATTTATTCCCCCCAAAATGAGGAAGAAAACTTACAGTACATGTTTATTGCATGAAATTACTCCCTTCTAATATCTTTATCAACACTGGTATTGTTTCCTTAATTATTAAAGGCGAAAGAAGTTTATGAATTTAACATAATTTAACAATAATTTTAGGAGCTGCATCTTAATTAAAAATCCAGATGATAATCAGACTTCATGATGAAACAGAAATTAGGTTTTAATTTCTCTATAAAGAACATGGAATGACAGGAGGTAAATGGAAGTTTAAAGTCAGATAATACTAAATCCATTAGTTAACACAAAGAGAATTTCCAAAACTGTACATACTCAAAGAATCCTTTCTATGCCCAAACTGAATACTCTAAATGTTGCTAATGTGACTTTTATTTTAATGTCAAGTTAACAATGATCCTAGATAAATTTTATCAAAAGTACTGTAATAGCACATGGGTTTAGAACTCTACTTTGAGGTTAGCACACACATAACAAAAACATGGAATTCACCGAACAAACATTCTTTAATAAGAAATCATGGTGAGCTACATATAAGCAGGTTTCAAAACAGGGTCTATTTTAAAGCATTCTCTCTTCAATATGGTTAACTCCTCTGAAATGGAAAGTGTGTGGATTTTTGCTACAAAATCCTTGCTTCAAGTTGCAGTCTCCTTGGCAGCAGCATATTTTAATTAACAATATTTTTCTTTCTTGTTTTGTTTTCTGAGATCTCAGTACATTCAAATAGTCAAAATGTTTAGAATAACATCATCACGAATTTAATGAAACGGATCAGAATGTGGCCAGTATTGTCAGGCATAAATTTTACAATTTATGTGTCATAGAAAGTAGTCACGCCCTCTCCCTGCCCCCAATACATCGCCCCCCCCAAACAGTAATATGGACACCAAAAGATTTAACAAGACTTATAAAAAAATAAGGCACATTTATTTTAATATGGTATTTTAAAAATAGAAAACCCCTTCTCAGAACATCTGTATTCAAATGAGCTGTGTAAAAACACGCCTTGTGGTACCTAAAAGAGGTAATGGTACCTATGGAATTGCTTCTCCTATTTTAGTGACAATGGAATAAATTGCACCTATCCCACATTGTCAAGTAATGAAAATATGTCTCTTTTGTACTACTGAATTATTCAAAATCTGGTATTTCTGGACACACTTATTAGGAGTAGGAAGGGAGGGGTCAAATACATTAGAAAAAGGTGTGAAAACCAACTTTGTATATCACAAGGGTTGATGGATTGCACTTTTCCACATATTTCAACACTCAAAAATTTTCTAACGTGTATGAATGATTGCAACCATTTTGGACATTAGCTATTACCCACCAGCTTCTCATTCCGTTTTGGTAAAAATGGACATTTTTGTAAAATTAACAAAGAGTCAGCAACGTGAATACTCATAACAATCTCTTCACAACCCTCAACACAGATATAATTAGCATTTAACCTGAGATATAATCTGTTGAGAAGTTGTCTTTAGACATTTCTTTGTTTGTTGCATTAATCCATACTAATGGTGGTAGTCGTTGGAAGAAACTTAAAGAAAAAAAAACTGGTTTATAGCATGGCTTTTTTTTTTTCTTACTACTGATTGAAAAAAAAAAAAAAAATCACAGTAGCCAGAAGCTAAAATAATGTGCTTCTTTATTGCACGTCAAACCAAGAAGTGTATAAAAGCCAATGCTTCCCAATCCAAATTTGAAGGCCAGGTTCACTTCAGCTGGATTCGGAATGTGCTGATTTCCATGGGACTCAAGCTGATCTCACTTATATTTCGGGCGTCTGGAGGCGAATGCATCAAGGACAATGATGAAGGTATGAGACTTGCAACAGTAAACTCGTTAAAAAGTTCCCGTACCAATATCTAAAAAGTAAATGATAAAAATCTGCATGTTTACATCAACTTCGAAGAAAGATTAGAAATGCATTTCTATATTCGGTGAAAAATAGTATGAGAAGAGTAAAACGTATGTTTGAAGTTCCTCTTAAGTAAAAAAAATGGGGAGGGGATGGGTGGGAGATTAAATATATTATACATGCTTAAATGTACAGACCATCGAGGGAGATGTAGGAAACTGGTAATGAGGAGAGGGTGACTTGTACCACATTCCTTTTCTGTATTGCGTGAGAACCTATGTGCAGGGGCCACTTTTTCAGTAAAAGAAAGGATATCTATGGGCCAACAAGCTTTACAAACATCCCACTTCTTTCAGTCAATATAGCCTTAACAGAATTGGTTCTCAACCATTGTTTCCCATTCCAACAGAGCTAAGAGACAGGAACACAGGCCTGCCACAAGGAAGGTTCCTTATGTGTCAGTAAGTCCCATTTACACGGTGGGGAAGTTGTTTGAATCCTTGGATCATATGATCCCCTTAAGACTCAATGCTTTAATGTTTGAATACAAATGTTCAAAACCAAGTATATTCAGGTCATCAACAATAAGGTAGAAGTGCAAATATAACTTAAAAAAATAACAGATACCAGTGCTTTCTTAGCACTGACTCCATTCAGGGTGAGGTAAAAGAATGGAGAAGCTTATCTGAGCAGATTTAGGTTCCCTTTCGTACTTTTCCTTCTTTTCAGGTCCTATGTACATGCTAATTTGTAGCACTGGAATTGAATCACTTGAGTCAGGTGTACAGTGTATCTATGAGGTCCCGGAGAAGAGCTGGGTCAGCTGAGCTGCCTGGTAGAGCAGAACTGCCTGTATGCTAGAACCAGCCCAACTGTGTTCTCTGTTACAGCCTGCTCAGAGCCAGAGGTAGATTAGAGGTTTGTTTTCTCCCAAGGACAGGCTTGATGGACCTGTCAGCAAGATCAACTTGAAATCAAAAATTGGCAGCCAGCAAGTAGTAGTCAGCCTAAGGATCTGTTTCGTCTACACAGTGTAGACTCATGCAAATCTGGCTTCATCAGAAGACCTAGATTGCATGTTTGCCATCGGGAAACAACTGATTGGAGTTAAGTGTAGCTGCCTTAAGGGCGGTGGTTGAATTATCCCACTGGCTACAGTCTCTTTTCCCTACTGCTACCTGATCCACTTTAGTTAGTAGAAAACTTGCCTTGGACCCTCTAGGACTTGGGTTTGCCATCGCTGAACTAGATCGCACATGAGTACATCCAAGAGAGGAGGAAATATGGGGGGGTAAGTGGGGAAAAGAAGCTTTGTAGGTTAAAAATGGATGGTCTAAGAATCTAAGAGAACATAGTCTTCAAATGTAAACATGTTCTGGTGATGCATTTTGATACTGACAAGGAGAGGAGACTGACGACTGATAAAGTGCTTTCTTCAAATGGGGAGACCTGAGCTAATTTGCAGCTGAGGGGAACAAGTAAGTGAAGAGGCAATGACACATCACCTTATTGTCAGTTATTATTTGCAGAAAGTAAGGATTTCAAAGCACATTAACTCAACAAGCAAAAACAAAAACAAAAAACCCAGAAAACAAAACAAAACAAAACAAACACAACCTTTCAGCTCACCTTTCCCTGGGTAGTGGAACAAAGCAGCCCTGTGTCTCTGCTGGAAAAGCGGCAATCATATCCCCTCCTGTGGAGAATCAAGGCTGCCTCATCAGAATGCTCACCTTCCACCTGCAAAGGAGCAGAGTGCCAACATGCCACAGTAACATTAAAACAAATACTGCCACAACTTCATACTCTACTGTCTTGATGTCAGTGTCCCAAAATTACAAAGGCTCAATTTAGCAGAGAAGCCAGGCATCTCCCCTCAGGTTCCATGTCCATTGTGCCCGACCACCTACTGCTATAGCCTGTACCGCTCCCCAACCCAAGGAGTCAGGTGATACTGTGTTCTAGTTTCCTTATTAAGTCATTTCATGCTTTTGTTTCCCCATAGTCCTTGAGGACTTGGGTTTCCTTTTGTCCACATATTACACATTATATACTGGTTTATCAAAGTTTCTTCAAATAAAGTATGTCATTTTTATTTATTTTTAACATACACATCAGTTGAATGGACTGTAACTGAATTTGGTCCTTATCTGGTCACTGAATGATGTATCATCCTTCTTAAGACTGAAAAATGCTTCTTTATTGAATATTAAGTTTTCCTAATTGCATTAACATTTTTAATTTTTAATGTATTCGTGCATTATTTTTATATAAGAGACATCTGAATTAGCTATGCTTATCACTTGCTAGGCCGACCACATTTATTAGCTTGAATTATCATTTAAATTTACGTTACAAAAGCTATTCCTCTTGTGTAGGCAAAAAGAAAAACATTAAACATGACAAGTCAGCTGCGGGGCTCAGTATAGGCATAACTCATTTTATTGCGCTTCACTTTATTGAGCTTCACAGATACTGTTTTTCTTTACAAATTGAAGGTTTTTGGCAGCCCTACGTCCAGCAAGTCTATTGATGACATTTTTCCAACAGCATTTGCTCACTTCATGCCTCTGTGTCACATTTTGGTAATTCTCGTGATATGTCAAATCCTTCATTATTTGTTGCAGTGATCTGTGATTAGTGATCTCTGATGTTACTGGGGCAAGATCCTCTCCACCAGCAAAAAGATTTTGACTCGCTGAAGGCTCAGATGGTTAGCATTTTTTAGCAATAAAGTATTTTTTAATTAAGGTATGTACATTGTCTTTTGATTTTAGACATAATGCTATTGCACACTTAACAGACTACAGTATATGCACTGGGAAACCAAAAAATTCATGTGACTTGCTTTACTGAGATACTCGCTTTATTTAAGTAATAATGCCATGAACGGTTCGGGGCTCTGAATATTTTAAATTACAATTATCTTAATACATTTTATGTTTCCTAAAGTAGGAAGATGTTTATGATAACAAGCAAAACGAATGAAAACTCCTTGGAAAAACTATGAAATGCAGAGTTATTCAAGGAGAGTCATGTGCTGCCTGGCAGTGACACTGTGATGAAAATCAGCCCCTTTTCTCTTCTGTGGCCACAGATACAAATATGCCCAAGTTCCTGAACATCCTCCCTGGGGTTAAAATTCTTAATGTGCTATAGAGACATCTTTTCTGACTAGCTGCCAGCATTCTCACCATTGATTTGATTTTAATGTGCCTGAACATTTTAAAGCTGTCCTCACCTCAGATTCTTGGTTGGAATAACCTGTTTTATGACATTTCACACTGGTATTTTGCAGTGGTACTGCTAAGACTTTGTTTGAAGGGAGAGAAAAAAAGTCATTTAAGGAATTCTGAGTCATTGCAGGACTACATAATATACACAGCAAGTTTAAATCATAGGATGAAGATTTCTAATGAAATTTCCATAGATTTCACATGATCTCAAAATAGCATGAAAATAGCACATAAGAAAATTCTGAAAATCCTTTATTACATACATAAGATTCAGAAGAATAACAAAGAGAACTCTGTCATGTGTCAGTTGTGAAAACCTAGACTAGTCCTTTAGTCTTCCTAAGCATCAGTTTCCTCATCTGTAAAATGAAGCTAACACATGTTTATCTTTTTCATGGAGTCACAGTGTTGGATGAACTCGCTGAAAATACCATGTAGTCACATTGTATGCTCTAGGAGACAACAGATTTTGAAAGACCTGTTTTTACATTCATTAATGTATAAGCAATAGCGGGACCTCAGAAATGAAGGGAAGGGCGTGGGGAAGAAAATTCACAAATTTTGAAACTGTGCCAAGCCCTATGCTAGGTGAGCTTCAAATTAAGTGTCTTCGTAAAATAGTTCAGATCACAATTGCAGCTGAATTTATGCAGGAAGGCTTGGATGTTCCAGTCGCACAGGGAAAATCCATTATAGAACTTATTTCAGGGACTAAACCAACATCCAGCTCCCAGACTAAATGAGGCCAATGAGGCTTCTCTAGCTACTGGGTAGGGTATGGGGGAAGGTGATCTGCTTACCAAATGAAGCCATCAGGCTTAGAAAAAGCTGGATCGGAAATAAGGTTTGGTTCTACCGGGAACCAGTTATGTTACTCTGCATATGTCATTTAACCTCTGAAAATTCAGGGAACAAGGTTAGACTCCTGAAGAGCCCCTCTGAGGGTCAAGGGCCAATCACAGTGACAATAACAGTAATTGCAGCTGACACTTAATTGAGCACTCGCTGTGTGCCAGGCCCTGTGCAGAATGCTTCTCATGGATTAACTCGTTTCATCTTGCGACCTCTTAAGTAGGTGAGGTAGTATACGATTTTGCACTACTATATTTAAATGTACAGGAACACTTCAATCACAAAGCATTCTCTTACTCAAATAGCGATTATCTCTAATGACTCCACGTTAGTTCTTCATGGTCTTTTCCCACCTATGGTTGGTGTATCCTTCTATGGGTGTCTCATTACTACTGAGTAGACAAGAGAAAAATAGGCAGCATATTCCCCAACATATTCTGCACTTATCGTTTCCCTGTTATTCCCATGCAAGAGGCAGTATAAGGTTTTGGGTAGGAAACTGAAGTCAGACATGCCAAGGTGTGCCTCCCAGCACCACCATTTACTGGCTGTATGACTTCGAAAAGTTATCTACAATCCCTAGGTCAATTAGTTTCTATAAGACAAAATACAAATATTGCCTATCTTCATAGTGTTGTTGTGAGAACTAAATAAGGCTCATGTAAAGCATTCAGCATAATGCTTGGCATAGAGACAATTTTAGGTATGTTGTTTTGAAAAATCTGAGGCATTATTAATAAAGTATATAAGGAATACAAGTCAAATGGCATCGAGATTTAGTCTGGCAATTAACTTCAACTTTGTCCAATTTATAAAAAATGTGCCAACATTTTTACTTCATTATTAGTAATAATCACAACTGCTTGTGATTGAACTGTCACAGCTGAGAACCTTTATTTGTCAAGCACTCAGTGTTTGACTGATGCCAGATGCTGTTCTAAATTCTCAGAACATCTCTAAGGTGGTTACTATTACCACTGCCATGGTATAAATGAGAACACTGGGACTCAAAGAATTAAGTGACTTGCTCTATGTCACCCAGACAGCAAGTAGACGGGATGCAATCAAACTCAGGCAGTTTGACTCCAAAGTCTGTGCTTCTAACGGCTTCATTCTCCTGCCTTTACTCTAGATATGAATTGGTGCTCACAGAGGACTACTTTTGATGTGATATAATAAAGGCTATAAATTAAAGGAGAGCACCCTCTGATATGAGGCTGCAAAAAGGGAGTATTTAATCAATAGACCGAGCAGAGCTAACACCATGATTTATCAAAACACGTATCAATTCAGAAAGTAAGCTTTAGAAATTGCAATTTCTATCCATCCACAACCTGCCCATCCATCCATTCACCTATTTTAAATAGGATTTAAGGCCATTCTGAAAATTACACAAGCACATGACAGTCTCTCCTAAGAAAGGAAAAGGCAAATGGTCTTCTACCAAAGTGGATGAGAACCTAAAATGTGAGAGTAGTATTATTCCTGTCTCACATCAAAAGAAACTTGATTTGCTTAAGTAATGTGAGGTTCACAAATCAATTAACTCCTGGAAAGTACAGTAAATGTTATGTGCATACACTTTTTTCTGAGGAAGAGGCTATAAAATTGACCAGATTTTCCAGGAGGAATGCGACACCACCCTCTTCACAAGGATGTGAAAAGTGGGTATAGATTACGGCATGGCTAAACACCTGGTGGAAATATTTCTCCAACCCACTCAGATTCTTTGAAAATGCCTAGTAACACTCATATTTCAGTGCATTCCGACAGCTGGAAAGGTTAGAAAATTGTACATTTTGTTATAAGTCCTGAGACAGGAAATAACCAGTAGAAATTCATTTTCCAGGGAACTCATTAAAATGTCCAATAACAGTTATCCTGTTTTGATCGACAAGATAACATGACAGAAAGGGGAAAGTAAATGGTGGTTCTTAGATATGTACAACGAAGAGAATTTTCCCCACAATTTTCACCTTTCCAGAAGCGACGGAGATCAATAAAGCACCAATCAATTCTTATAAGAAAGGCAAAATAAAGTAAAAACTTTAAACTGCCTCTTATAAGAAAGAAGGGAGTGGTGCAAACAAGTCAGAAGAGAAACTCGTATTCAATAAGTGGTGCTGATGTTGACATGACTGGTTGACAAATAATTGCAAGAAACAGTTAAGTACAGACCGAAACAAATTCCACAGAGAATAAAGAGTTAAACACAGATATAGAGGTAGATACAAAGATATACACATATAAGTAAATAAAAATATATCTGAACATAAAAGAAATGAAAATAATCTGAAAAAAATAACAGTTGAATTACATATCATTGTTCACAACTTCAAGGCAGACTGGTTCTGTGAAATCTGGCCGAACAGCTTAATCGAGCATTTCTGTGTCCCTGAAATGTCAGCATTCCAGGCTAGGCCTATAATTCTAGTTTATGATCCTTCTTCCCATGAGATTCTCCCAGCGTCCTCTCTACCAAGACTCCTTCCTCCCAAGACCCTTTCCCGATGACATGGCTTTCCCATTTAGTGTACTTGAGTAGTGCTCCTGGTTCCCCAGTTTTCAAACTTTTACAGAAGCTTCTTTTTTAATATCTCAAGCTTTTGATAGTGCAAGAAAAGGGAGTGATTAAGAGAAGACAGCTGGAGGCTGGGCCTACAGGATGAGAAGACTAACAGTTAAATTCCTAGACAGAGGCTAGAACATGCTGGGCACACAGCATGCTGGGAAGCAAGGTTTCAGGAGATGTTTGTTCCCCTCTTCATCATGTACAAATATAGGACATATAATTGATTTTTCCAAAAATATATATAAAGTAGAAAGCAATTTTATATATGCTCGTATAAAAACAAAACATCACCTACCAATATAGAACAATTCTTGAAAAATGACTTTGAGGAAGAGATTTAGTTACTCTTAAAGAGTCAAATACTATCTTCTGAGGCCATGTAGGGCACTTAGATTCAGAAGACCTGGATGTGCACCCTGATTCTGCCATTTAATGCTGGGTAATTTCATTTTAATCACTTAATTTCTCCAGCCCTTACTTTCTCAATTTAGCAAATGCAGACAACTCAGCAATTTTTAGAATCATGAGGAGAGTTTTTAGAAATTACTAATTCCTAGCCTCTCCACTCTAGACCTACGCAATCAGAATCTCAGAGATGGAGAAATCTGTAAAAGTCTCTTCTTCTAAAATCTCCCCAGTATGATCTGGACACAGTGACTCTGAAGCCTGGTAGCTGGAACTGCTGAACCACATCAGTGGGTTATTATATCCCCAGCCCCCACCTTGCCACCCTCACTGTTGCTTGAGCCCGTCATTCCTTTCTTTATAAGGAGTAAAGAAAGGGGGACCAACTGAGGTGTAGAACTGAAGAATCTTCAAACAACAGGTCGGGGGATGAGAAAGCAGGAGTGTCCTCATCATGCTGCTAATGGAGACCAGGCAGGAAGAGAGATGTGTCCTTATCAACACAATGTGGTCCTCAGATTTATCATGGAAAAATTGTGAGGTGGTGGTTGGGAAACTGCTTATTTAGATACGGGTCATGCAGACCTCTAGTCTTGCTTGAAACCCAGCCTCTAGGATGACATTTCAATGGAAAAAATGCACTGCAATCTCCACTGAACAATCTGTTATTGTATGCTGGGAGCTGCCAGCACATAACAATAGGAACATAATCCAAATGCATAGGTCTGACTTCTGGATTTCTGCGTTTAGTCATTTTTGTCTGTCTTTCTTTTAGAATGGAATTGCACTTGACACTTTTTAAGTACCAAGCTTTCTTCGAATCAATACTTATATCCGCTTCCTTCAATGATTATCTTCCTATTATCAAAGGTTAGGGGACAGAGAATAATTCTTTAAAGAAGTGATTTCTGAATGGAGCAATCAATCCCTTTGAATTAATAGTGAGCTTTTAAACAAAGATTAGAAATATGTGCAAAGAGTCAAAGGATAACACAGGAACTGTTAACAATTGATATTACTGCAAAATGACCCCAAATATTTAGTTCTGATCATGGTAGTTATCATTAGGCATTAATATTTTGGTCTTTATTCCTCTGGTCAAATATCTATGTTGTTAAATTGCTTTCTATTCCCTCTGCTAAAACCCTAGTTTGTACCTGAGTTGGCATATCCTGTAAGCATCATCAGGATAACGACGTATGTTTACAAAGCACTTCTGTTTTCAAAGGGCTTTCACAGCATTATTTCATCTGTTTCTCACAACAGACCTTTAGCTGGCCTATCTGATATCAGCCCCATTTTATGAGAGATAGCTGAGGCAGTCTTCACTCAGCCAGCAGGTAGTGACAGTGGCACACTTGTCCAAAGGTGAGAAGAGCAATGGGAAGCCAGGTGGCTATAGTGTGTAAGGCTAGCCTGTAGGGAGTCTGAATGCTCAAGGACTGAACCAGTTTGGTAGGCAATGAGATTTTTAATCTGAGAAGTGATTAGATTTGTATGGCAGGAAGATAGCCAACAGCAGGAAGAATGAAAGGAGCAGGTAATCACTAAAAAGGTGATCTGGAAAACAAGAGCCAGCCTTAGATGGTACAGGGTAATCCACCGACTCTAGTCAGCTGGAGCTGCGTCCAGAAAACAACTTTCAAACAATTTTTGGAAGGAGTCATCTTCTAAAAGGGAGGCTAAGGGATAGTGGCCTGCTGTGCACCCCAGAAATCCTCAGATCCTTTAGGTCACTAGTGTTCTCTACTATGTATGCCTGGAGGTGGCAATCCGAGGTCTTTGGTGCCCTCCACCCTATCCTTTTGTTCTCTTTAGCTCATGATTTTATACCTCAGGGAGGTTATCCCTCTCTAGTGTGTTCTTTCTGAGTCAAAAAGTAGACTGACAAAGACTAAAGCAGAATCCTAGCAAGAACATACAAGATTTGCTCATTCGACAAATCATTACTGAGCCTCTACTATGTGCAGACCCTGTTCTAGGCAAGGGGATACACTAAGGAATCAAAGGAAAGCCCAACTCACATGAAGCTTCCATCTGACCACATTTCCTGCCTTCAGGCCTTCACGCTTGCTCTTAACTCTACTCCATCTGGATCATGCTGCTCCCAGAAATCTGTGTGAGTCTCTAACTCCCTGACCTCCTTCAGATTGTTTCCTATCATCACCTTTTCTGCAGGGCCCTCTCCAACCACCCTATTCAAACCTGCATTGCCTTCCAGAATTGCCCTTCCCTCCTTTTTTTCCCTTCATAATACTTATCACCATCTAACATATTATATGTTTCTCTTATTTTTTCTTAATTATTTTTCTTCTCCCACTAGAATCTAAGTTCCAGAAAGGCAGGAACTTTTGTTTGTTTTGTTACTGACTGTATCCCTAGTGCCTTTGGCATTAAATAGCACATAGCAGGCATGAAATAAATCCTGCAAATTCACTCACATGATCGAACAAAACTTTTGACACACAGAGATGAGCATGGAGGACTCTAACATTCATTCATATTCATTATTATAATTTATATATATGCGTATATATAGTTTTCCTACATGGTTAAGTGTACATTCCTACCTTGAACATACAGTTTTAAAAGCCCCAAATGTCCAAATTTGTAGGCATTTATTCTTACTTTATTTGGTTACCTTTAGTTATTTGTTCTTAAACATTTCTTCCTCTTATGTTGTCTTCAAAAATGAACATTCTTTTCTTTTAATAGTCAAGCCATTTATTATAAGATATTTCCCACAGAATCTATAACCACTTACTATTTTCAGCTAAATGAATGTCAATTCCCAATATCAAAACAGCCCTACGAAACACAAAAATGATGTCAAATATCTAATCTTTATTCTTTTTAAATGCAATCTCTGACTTTAAAAGTAGGCATATATGTAAAAGCAGTGTAACTGAATTAAAATTCTATACCTATAAAACCTGCCCTTGCTCACTCTCTAATATATTTTAAATTTCTCCAAATAGTTGGTTTTTCAATGCAAAGGTTTGGGTTGCAGTGATTTTTGGGTGGAAGTTATGAATGCACAAAGTCTCTGATACAGAAATAATTAAACCTTTTGCTTTCTATTTCTCTAACTCCTGAGAAACACTGGCTAATAAGAAGAAATGAATGGAAAATGCCAGTAGAGCTGATCTAAGGCCTGGTTCTCTCACCTACTAATTATGTGACCTTAGGCCAGCTTTAGCTTGCTTAGCCATAAGAAGAAACGTGAGATTCCCTGACCTGCTCAACACTGAGAACTTTTCTGAGAATAAAAAAAATAAAAATTAGTATTGGGATATGCTCTAAACTATTGAGCAATAGTCAAATAAAAGGTATAATGATTTTTCCCAAAGGTGAAGCCCTCTTAATAGTTTCTAAAAGCATAGTAAAACACAGCATTTTCTTCTTCTTCCCACCCACTTATACCAGAGTATAGTATAAAAAGCAATTTTTACAGACATATTTTGTAATTTACCTTTGACTGTATTGTCCTCAGGTTGACCAGGTGAATGTCACAAGGCAAAGATGACACTAATGGAGAGAATTTACCCAGCAGCTGAAGGGTGGGCATGGGGTTTTTTCCTGTCATTGACAAGACAGGGTGATTCAGGAAAGAAGAAGTTATGTGACTAAGGAGGGAAGGATAACTGACCGACTTCTTTTCTTCTTCCTATTGAGAAAAAAGAAAAACAAAAACACTTAAGTTATGTATTTGTAGTTCTCATAATATTAATTAAATTACCTGATGGGATTTAAATAGAATATAAAAATACATAAATACTTTGATTTTATTATATTTTATAAATAACAGTCTTGGATAATGCATAGATTACCAAGTTTGGTTCTAAATACGAGAAAATGAACAGTGTCCACTTAACTATGTTTAGAAATATCTCTTTTCTGTTGCTTTAATATTAAAAATCCTGACAACATCTTCCAGAAATATTTTTGAACAAGGTATAACTTTTTATAGAAACTCTTTCTCAATCTACCATAAAACTTTTAAAGTAGATGGGATGAGATGTTCATATATTGTGCACATCATCGAATGTTCTCTTTTTGCCTTAGGATTTACCCATTACATTCTCATGGTTTCATTTATATACTTAACTAGATCATAAAGTTATGTGTTGATCCAAAGCTATGGTTTATAAATGTTATTCGATGACAGAATTTTTAAAAAAAAACTCAAAGTAAGGTTTTTAAATAACACAGGTGGCATATCTAGATTATCCATTTTCTTTAAATTTGGTATATCATTGACAGTTGCTTCACTCTATTTCCCAAACAGGAACTGTTATACATGTTATACAACAGTTATCACACATTTACATGATATATAATTATTCAGTCTAATTTTAAAATACTTTAGTTTTTGCTATGGACAAGCATTTTAGCATGTTCTAACATAAATAAGTCTATCAGGGCTGGGGACATACATGTAAAGGATGACATACCCAATTAATTAAATCAATGAGTAAGTAGAACCTTAACCAATATTGCCCAAGGAATAAAAGCAGACACAGAAAAGTACTAAGAAGAGAAAATAATTTATGTAGAAAGTTTGTTTGATCACCAGTGACATCTGAAGCAAATTTAATTTTGTATCTTATTTTTTAAATGACTATTTCACTGATATCTTCTGATGTTGCATCCTTTTTGTAATACAAGGCTCAGATGAAAGAGCTGGCTACTTATCTGTGTGAGGATAGGATTTATAGGAGATACAGAACTTAAAATTCAGAACGTCAGAATAGCATTGAACAGAGGGTGTTAGTGAAGAGTGGCAAGCATCTTGCCAGGAGCAAACTGTAGATGTCATTACAATTTAGACCATGAAGAGAGAAGACAAAATTTTTTAAAGACAGCAGAGGGACACTGCAATATTAAGATACTGACAAAAAATATGAAGTCTGAAAGAGTTGTAAAAAAACATGTCTATTCCACATTCTTCTTTTAAGGAAAGATTTAAAAAAGCATATAAAATAATATTCTCTAACAATTTTGAAATTTAATGCAGCTTGTAGAATAACATGAATAGAGAGGGAAGATTTTCAACAAGACACTTTAAATGTACTCCAAGATCAAAGAACTTCATATCTAGGTCAGGACTGCTGACAAAATAACTTTTGAGTAAGAAAGATAAAAGATTCTAACAGAAAGGAGAATACCTCTCTTATCAGATTCAAGTGCATTAAGTCCATTCTTGGTCAAGAAACATTCAGAAAAAGCTCCCTGGCTTTGTTCTAAGCTCTTGGAGGAATTCTTGAGCACTTCGGTGAGAAGGTGGGGGTACTTTTTGACAGATTATTGGTATCTGAGAAGCAGTAATGTGCATATTTACCCTTCTTCTAAATCAAAATTAGTTCACCTAATCCTCAGTGCTTCCCCTAAATTGACCATATATCAAAATGTCTTGGGGAGCTTTTAAAAAACATGGATCCCTAGGCAGGGGTAGGGTCCTGGGAAGGTGAGGCTTAAATGCTCCCTTCCTCCAGGTGAATTGCATGTAGTCAGAACCACGCTGCTCTGTGGACCTGTGCTGGGAACTGCCACACCAGACATCCTTCCAACTTTCTAGAAGAAACAGAGCTCCCTTTGGAATCAAAAGTGTAAGCCTCACTCTTTAACTAGTTTAACTAGTTTTGGATTAAAAAAAAACAAGATTCAGACTCAAAAACATGTTAATGAAAAGTTTTGTCAAGGGAAACAATGCCATAAATAGAAGTACTCTGAGAATTCAAGAACTGTACCATTTATTGTCCTAAGCAAGATGAGAAAGAGAAGTATATAGAAAAGCGGTGGTTCAGTGATATATAGCACCATGAACAAATAACACTGCTGGAAGCTAAAACATGTCTATTCCACATTCTTCTTTTAAGGAAAGAAGCTAGGCTGGGTGGGGCAATGTCTCACCAAAGGCTCCATCATCCACACACTTTCTTAACATATTTACAGCAACACGGGGCCCAACAAGATATTTAACTGTTGAATTATCACTATTTTGATTAATCTCCTAGGAAGGTAATCTTTTAAATGTAACCTTATGATAATCCCAAATTATATAAAACATGTCTGCTATAGGAAATTTTACTTGTTTATTTGAGCTATAAATGAATTCTCCAACCTTGTAGTAACTAATACGCTACTATAAACATTATTTGGTTTCTTGTTGGTTTGAAGGCTTCAGACTGTACAAGTTTAGCTTTCTCCTTGCAACATGCATGAAATCAAATTTTCCAGCACATTCTGATCCAAAACACACCAAGTTGACATCTTCTCCACTGGGTTCCAGCCCTTTTTTCAGAAGTCAAACTTCTTAAGAGGCTCCTTGGTGCCTTTCATTAAGCCCACTTGATGATCCCAAAACATCAAAGGTTTCCATTTCATCTACATCAAAACTTGCTAAATTATGTAAGAAAATAAGATATCATTTTGTAGTCATCTTTGTTTATTCAGTATGTCCTGACACATGGCAAGAACTTGATTATGTTTGCTGAATTTCACCTAATAATTTAAGAAGCAAATGCAATATAAGTAAATGGAGAAAAATATTATAGGGAGGGAAGGATAGAGTAAAAAGACAAATAGGAAAAAGAAGAAAGTGAAAATACATTGAATCTAAAGATTTAGAGATAAATATCACACAGCATGAGCTGAAGCTTAATGGTTTGTGGGCCTAATTTATCTATAGGAATGTTCTGGTAGGTTTGTATGGTATTAAAAAGTTGTTTGTTTTTCATCTAATTCTCAAAAGCAGAAAAAAGTCCAGGAGAGTTCACATTAAATCATTAACAACAATAACAAAAACTCCTCCCAAATGATTACCCCCCCCTTTTTTTTAATCCAAAACATTGGAAAATCAAGTCACAATGGGCCCCCACATTCTCACTGGAAACAATCAGCTGGAGCTAAGCTGCAGCTTCCAGGTGGGATGTGTGTCATGTTCACGACAAGTCCTCTGGTCATCTAGCTTAAACATTTGCTCTTTAAACCTCACCAACCCACCTCATGCCATCACTCTCCTGAGTCCTGTAAGGATTTGAGTTTTTCATCTGATCTCTCCTAACTTCCTTTCCTTATACTTAAAGAACTGGTATCCAGAGGTAAGACTGATACAACTGTAACACTTGAACACATCGCATTTCTGAGTCCAGTTTAATGTAACCTTTACTGCACCATCCTTCTAATTTCTAACTCAAGGACCCCTTTACTACACTAGTCACCAGCAGAAAGATGAAAGCAAGTAAGAGTCAAAGAAACAAACTGTAAAGGGTCAATGTCAAAGAGACTATTCCTATTTTCCACTTCTGTTGACCTCTGAGTATCATTACATGGGTGACAGTCAACCTCACATAGCCACAGTCCTCCGCTGGGCATTGATACATCTCATAGAAATTTCCATTCCAGTCCTTATTCTTACTGCCTCTCTGCAGAACACTCAAGAATAGAACTCACTTCTATTTAGTCATCCAGGATTACTCCCATAATGCTCCGCAGGCTCAAGGCTTTCCATGAAAGAGTCTGTCTGTCTCCAGGGACTGTCTCCTCACTTCAGTTTCTACCATTGATATTTTAGACATTAGAGTCTGAGTTGAAAATAAAAACACTTTCTAGAAAATTTAAGTTATATGATATGTAACACTTCTTTATCAAATGTCTTCCTAATCATTTCACTAGAAATTAAAATGTATTTTCTCTTTTCTAGTTCATTTTTTATTTAAAAGAAACTATTGATTTAAGCCCAAGAATCTATAGCTGAGCAAAAGAAATATTTAACCAACATAGGATTAGAAAAACACTGGATCAAATTTAAATCAATTAGTCTCCAAGGAGTTTTGAATGGGAATAAACAAATTATTTAGCTTCTAAATGAAAGCTTTATAAATCGGACATGAAAATTCTTATTGCCATAGTTAACAGACGTTTTTCAAAGTAGTGTCTATATAGAGAGTAAAATCATAAAAACCAGAAAAATTTTTAGGAGGAGAAAAAGACAGTAGCTGCCACCGCTCCAACAGATTTTCCTATATAGTTTTAGTCCTAAAACTAAGCTATAGTGTCATAATTGATCTAAACCATGAGTTCCAAGAACTGGTATAAATTTTGACATCTAAAATAGATATTAAAAACTTTTTCCTGAAAGGTTCTAGATATCAGAAAAATTCTTTGTTTTAATTAACTATTGCCATTTTATTCAATCAACTAATATTTTACTTATGGAATGCTTATCATAGGTTAGGAGGCCTGTGGGGCACAGGAAAATGAAGTAGACAAGTCTCATGCATATGATGACAAGTCAGTAAGCAGTAACTGTGATAAATACAGTGGCACAGTGTGTTGTCACAGCTCGTTCGTTTATGCATTTGGGTATTCATTCACATAACATATTGGGTGCTTCCTCTGCTAGGAACAGCTTAGGAACAGAGAAAGACAGCCCCTACTCTCAGGGAGTTTATGGTCCAAAAGAAAA
>NW_011888887.1:3794258-3796848 GCF_000151845.1 Pteropus vampyrus | reverse complement strand
TGGGAATAAACAAATTATTTAGCTTCTAAATGAAAGCTTTATAAATCGGACATGAAAATTCTTATTGCCATAGTTAACAGACGTTTTTCAAAGTAGTGTCTATATAGAGAGTAAAATCATAAAAGCCAGAAAAATTTTTAGGAGGAGAAAAAGACAGTAGCTGCCACCGCTCCAACAGATTTTCCTATATAGTTTTAGTCCTAAAACTAAGCTATAGTGTCATAATTGATCTAAACCATGAGTTCCAAGAACTGGTATAAATTTTGACATCTAAAATAGATATTAAAAACTTTTTCCTGAAAGGTTCTAGATATCAGAAAAATTCTTTGTTTTAATTAACTATTGCCATTTTATTCAATCAACTAATATTTTACTTATGGAATGCTTATCATAGGTTAGGAGGCCTGTGGGGCACAGGAAAATGAAGTAGACAAGTCTCATGCATATGATGACAAGTCAGTAAGCAGTAACTGTGATAAATACAGTGGCACAGTGTGTTGTCACAGCTCGTTCGTTTATGCATTTGGGTATTCATTCACATAACATATTGGGTGCTTCCTCTGCTAGGAACAGCTTAGGAACAGAGAAAGACAGCCCCTACTCTCAGGGAGTTTATGGTCCAAAAGAAAACGACAATGATCCAATGACACACACGCGGAGAGATGCGCAGTTGTGAGGGAACCACAAAAGAAGGGATCTGACCTGGTCAAAGAGAAGCAGGTGACGAAGTGAGCTCTGCTCTGAACTACGACCGAGTCTCCTGGGAAAGAGGATGAAAAGGCATGTACAAAGGTGTGTGGGGGAGGTGCATGAGAAGTACCAGTGGGCCCAGGGCAGAAATTGTGAGAATCATGCTAAATAAGGATGGGGGACAGGCAGGGCCCACATCATGAAGGGCTCTGTAAGCTGTAGTAGATTTTGGCTTTTATACTGAAAGCAATGAGAAGACATCAGTGAGGTTAAGCAGAGGGGCAATGAAGTTCAATTTGGTTTTGAAAACCAAAAATTCTGCTTCCTGGGTTAAGAACAAATACGGCAGAAAAAAGAGAGCAGAATGGATATATCCAGGAAACACATGATGTTAGTTTACATTAGGGTGGTCGAAGTAAACAAGTTTAAAGATTTGAAATATTCAGGCAATGAGGCAGCCAAGCAGTGGTGATTACTACTGTGAGAAAAAGGCCAGTGAGGGAAAAGTGCCCATGAGAGAGGATTCCTAGATGGCTGGCACTGGATGGAAGAGGTGGTGCTCATCACCAACAGAGAGAACACTGGGAAAAGGCCAGGTTTTGGGGAGTAGGGAGGTCATGAGAGTTGTTTTGGATATGTTGAATCTGAGGTATCCTTAGAAACACAGAAAGAAATACCAGGAAACAACTAGATAAATGGGATATGTATTTGTGGGTTCCATCTACATACAAAGCCAGGAGAGTAGGAAAGACTGCAGAACAAGAATGTATAAAAAAGAGAAAAGGAAAAGGCTTGGGGTCAAGAGTTAGAGAGCTCTGATATTTAATGGCTGAATTAAGAACTATCAGTGAGATAGGGGGGAAAAAAAAAAAAAAAAAAAAACTGGCCAAGAGGAAAGAAGAAAACCAAATGAACAAGGCACCATGGAAGCTCCGGCTAGAAGTGTCTTAAGAAGTGACAATGGTCAAGTGTCAAATGCGCTGAAAGGTGAAGTGAGAGGCTGATCAAACACACCCGCTGGATCTACTGATGTTGGCAAGAATGTACAATGTAGGCCAAAGCCAGATAGAAATGATTTGAGTGTAAGAGGGAATTGCTAAAATAAACTCATCCTATAAACTCTGGCTCAACAGGGTAGTGGAGGTAGGACAGCAGTATAGGGGAAATGGAAACGAGTGTGAGTGAGGGCTGTTTTCTGTTCTAATGTTTAATGAGAGAAAAATGAAGACTGCTTAAAAGTCAACAGAAGGGATTTCCTAGGGAGATGTTGGCTATGAGGGGGCCTGGAGAGCTAAGGAGGGAGAATAAGTGGTAGCAGGATCCTGAGAAAGATGACTGGGGTAAGTTCCAAGGACAAGTGGAGGGACTGGCTTAAGATGGAAGGAAGGTAAACGTCTCTATTGTAAAATGAGGGAGGAAGGAAAAGGTGGGGGTTGATACCTGGTGACTGGAACAGAGAGCCCTGTTGAATGACTGCTCTCTCTCTCTATAGTGAACGGTGAAGTCATTGGCTAAAAAGAGCAGAAAAGATTTGAAATGTACAGGAAAAGGGAGAGCGGAGTAAGAGAAAAAGGGACATGTCAAGGGCCATCTGAGGTGGTGAGCAGGTCATTTATGGAGGACTCTGAAGGTACTTTTTTGCTGCTTAATAAAGCATATTGTCAGGGTGGTTCATGTCCAATGGAACTTTGGCGAGACCGTTTAACACGGAATGCTGGATTTTTGCTTTGAAGAATGAAAACTAAACAAATCCATTTTCACCTGATGAGTCTTAGAAGTACACTAAGGTTTCTTACTAATCAAACATAATCTCCTAAGTATATGACTAAGGTCTACTCTTTAACTCAACTCTTTCAAAATAATTTCAAGAAAATTCATCTAAACTGATTCCTTAACATTA
>NW_011888887.1:3791750-3794208 GCF_000151845.1 Pteropus vampyrus | reverse complement strand
ACCTGGTGACTGGAACAGAGAGCCCTGTTGAATGACTGCTCTCTCTCTCTATAGTGAACGGTGAAGTCATTGGCTAAAAAGAGCAGAAAAGATTTGAAATGTACAGGAAAAGGGAGAGCGGAGTAAGAGAAAAAGGGACATGTCAAGGGCCATCTGAGGTGGTGAGCAGGTCATTTATGGAGGACTCTGAAGGTACTTTTTTGCTGCTTAATAAAGCATATTGTCAGGGTGGTTCATGTCCAATGGAACTTTGGCGAGACCGTTTAACACGGAATGCTGGATTTTTGCTTTGAAGAATGAAAACTAAACAAATCCATTTTCACCTGATGAGTCTTAGAAGTACACTAAGGTTTCTTACTAATCAAACATAATCTCCTAAGTATATGACTAAGGTCTACTCTTTAACTCAACTCTTTCAAAATAATTTCAAGAAAATTCATCTAAACTGATTCCTTAACATTATTTTATATCTTCATAATAAAAAAAATTAAAATGACCTAAATGCAACATAATATAAATTATAAAACTGAAGTTCTCTTTCTTGTGAATATAGGCTACATCTATTATAAACTACAACCATATAGGAAATTGTAAAAAATAAAAAAGTGAAAAGTCATAATTTCAAATTGGGGTGGCAAAGAACAATTAACATTAGAACATGCAAGTTGTTTTTTTTTCCTACCATATCCACGACAGTTCTTTTTTCTAGTAGTATTCGAAATAAATTAGCTGTAATCTTGTTATCATAGACACCTTGCTCAAGGCCACGATTATCATCTTGCATGAGTCTTCGATCCATGATAACTTCAATCTGACCTATGAAACAAACAAAAAAACTAGCCAGGGTTATTTAATACAAACATTCCTTGAAGATCACTTAAGTACGTGCGCAGTCTCAAATTAAGTTTCTCCTCTAGTCAGGGAGACAGATCTATGCAACCAACGGTCCCACGGACATTTTCTCAATAATGGCTCAAAGTAACTAGCATAAATTTCATAAAACATGATTATATTTATGCTTTTCTTCATTAATACCTAGTTAAATCTGATAAGAAATTTAAAAACAGGACAGGACAGATTAAAATTAAAATTTAAAAAATTAATCTAAAATTTAAAAAAATTAATCTAAAATTTAAAAAAAATTAATCTAAAGAGTAAATTAAGTCCTCCAAAATTTTTAGTGGCAGCATTTGGAATATAAAAATGTTTACGGGGTTCATTATGAAACATACATCACACATGGAGTAATAAGACAAATACAGAAGGTAGGATCTAAACAGGATTTGAAATAGTTTTGGTTACACGATATATGGTGATTCTCTGCAGAAGCCCCTAGGATTTGTTAACATCTGCCATGTACCCCCTGATATTATATTAGTGGCATCACCACTGTCCTGTCTCCTCTGGCTCAAAAATGTGGTTCCTTCATTGGCTATGCAATAATTCTACATCTCCTCTAGCTTAGATTGTAAACTAATGGTTAGGTTATAAGATTACAAACTAAAGAAAGTAAAAACCAAAAACAAAAAAACACAAAAATACCATGCAGAGTCACATATATTATACTAAAAAAATTCTAGTTTTATATGTACTTTAAAAATATATGTATATTCACCCATCCACTCATTCATATTTGTTACTGTACTAAATGATGATCCGGCATAAAAGAACAATAAATAAAAGATTTTAATAACTATTACTCTTACATAGTCAAAACAACTCTCTTTAGTTTCTTTCTTCTTAGTTTAGGTACCCAGGACATAAAATGACCAGCAATGGTTAGAATTTTCATTGTTACTACCTCTAGATTTTAGAAGACAACTGTCTAGAATATTCCCATGCCTACCCAAAGTTTGATCACTTCACATCCAAATTAGTACCTTCGGCAATTACTAACTCTTCTCCCTGCCTCTGATTATTAGTCCACATAATAAGTGACACTAGTAATCTCTTGGACTGTACTCAAATTGTTTTTGTTTGTAGCTATTCAAACACTGGGGTGTTTAGGCATCTACAGCAGGGCAAAGGACCTTTACTTCTCAGCTCACCTTTATTAGAGAAGCAAGGTAATACTGCTTGGTTCATGCTGCTGGAGTCCTACAGTACAGTTCCCTGTTTAGAGCCCAACTTTGAGAATTTAAGGCAGAGTTTTAAAACCTGTGGGTCAGGAGTCACATCTGGCACAAAGATGTTTTATGTTCTGATATTTAAAAAATTATGTCAACATTTACAGATTGGGCAACTTCATGTAAAATTCCAGATTCCTAGGCTCTTCAAAAATGGAAACTTTTGGCAACACTGGGCCCCTTTCCCCATGGAGACGATGAACTGGCACTAAGCAGTGCTGCCCGGTTGACATGGGGACTGTGCTCTCCAGTTTGCTCAAGTCCCGCCCCCTACTGAATCCCCAATGTGAGGCCATTATTATTTTTATAACTGCATTCATGTCTTTTTGGCA
>NW_011888887.1:3775458-3791700 GCF_000151845.1 Pteropus vampyrus | reverse complement strand
TCCTCTGGCTCAAAAATGTGGTTCCTTCATTGGCTATGCAATAATTCTACATCTCCTCTAGCTTAGATTGTAAACTAATGGTTAGGTTATAAGATTACAAACTAAAGAAAGTAAAAACCAAAAACAAAAAAACACAAAAATACCATGCAGAGTCACATATATTATACTAAAAAAATTCTAGTTTTATATGTACTTTAAAAATATATGTATATTCACCCATCCACTCATTCATATTTGTTACTGTACTAAATGATGATCCGGCATAAAAGAACAATAAATAAAAGATTTTAATAACTATTACTCTTACATAGTCAAAACAACTCTGTTTAGTTTCTTTCTTCTTAGTTTAGGTACCCAGGACATAAAATGACCAGCAATGGTTAGAATTTTCATTGTTACTACCTCTAGATTTTAGAAGACAACTGTCTAGAATATTCCCATGCCTACCCAAAGTTTGATCACTTCACATCCAAATTAGTACCTTCGGCAATTACTAACTCTTCTCCCTGCCTCTGATTATTAGTCCACATAATAAGTGACACTAGTAATCTCTTGGACTGTACTCAAATTGTTTTTGTTTGTAGCTATTCAAACACTGGGGTGTTTAGGCATCTACAGCAGGGCAAAGGACCTTTACTTCTCAGCTCACCTTTATTAGAGAAGCAAGGTAATACTGCTTGGTTCATGCTGCTGGAGTCCTACAGTACAGTTCCCTGTTTAGAGCCCAACTTGGAGAATTTAAGGCAGAGTTTTAAAACCTGTGGGTCAGGAGTCACATCTGGCACAAAGATGTTTTATGTTCTGATATTTAAAAAATTATGTCAACATTTACAGATTGGGCAACTTCATGTAAAATTCCAGATTCCTAGGCTCTTCAAAAATGGAAACTTTTGGCAACACTGGGCCCCTTTCCCCATGGAGACGATGAACTGGCACTAAGCAGTGCTGCCCGGTTGACATGGGGACTGTGCTCTCCAGTTTGCTCAAGTCCCGCCCCCTACTGAATCCCCAATGTGAGGCCATTATTATTTTTATAACTGCATTCATGTCTTTTTGGCACGACCTCATGACTTCATCTAATGAAGGCCTAAAGAAAAATGAGGAGTAGTATGTTTTTCTGTATGTGTAAGCACAGAATGTATGTATATGCCTAATATAAAAAGTGAGTTTGTGTCAAAGAATACACTAGGCATCCGCACTCATTTATTGTCTGCCTGGCTTCTTGAGATATTTGTCTTAGCAACTGTTGGTATAAAAGGAAGGAAAACAATTGACGTCATGTAAATAATAACTAAAAATATGTATTATGAAGGACAAAAGCTTCCCAACAGTAAGTTTTACAAAAATGAATCAGTGTACACAATTTTCTTTCTCCATCTCATTTTCTCTTTCGGGATCCTTAAAGTACTGTCAGTCATCTCTTTATTTCTGTTATCTGTATCCTCTCTATTCCCTTTCTTCTTTCAGGTGGTAGTGCTGTAGAAGGATGTGATTCAGACAAAGACTTAAGTTTGAACTGTAACCTCCCACCTTTGCAAACTTAGGTAAGTTATCTAAACTTTCAGAATCTGAGCTTCCATATCCATTCGATCATGACAATGACACAGACTTCTGGAAACAATGGGTTATCAAGAGAGGTAAATTATTTTGAAAAACAATCAGTTTCATAAAATTTTAGATTCCTGTTCTTCACCTGAAGATTGAGAAAATTCATTATTCTATGTTGTTCTTACAAAACCCAAAATTAACTAGTGGACTGATTCTCAAAAGAAAGCTGGTGCCTGGAGATGATAATACATATGACCAACATAAAAATTATACACGTGGAACAGAAACTTACAAGAGCAAAAAAGAATCTAAAAACTACATACCACTTTTCAAACTTGATACACCTGAAGACTGAGCAGAGAGCAGTGTCAAGCGATGCTCAGCATCCTGTATATACGCCATTGTGGTCATCGGATAAACATTTGCTTGAAGAGGCAATTTGCTCATTGTCATTCTAGGTTGAATCTATAAGACCAAACAAGTGTCTTTAAAAAAAGAATTGAGTGATATTTACATATGTACTTTTAAAATATTAGTATTGACTACAGATGACTTTTTTCCCTCAAAGAAGGTACAGCTTCCTTTCATGTTCAAGGTTAGAATTTAAAAATTAAAACATTCTTTAAAACAAAGTGAAGAAAAATCACAAGGATCTTAGAAAACAATTTTTAAGAGAGAAAGTTAGAACTTGTCCAGAGTTTTAAAATAGGCATCCAATTTAAATTCAGAATAAATATCCTTAATAAAAGTCTTCTAGCTCTCCAATATTTGCATAAAACAAATTATAAAGGTATTAAGTATTCATTTCTCATCTAAATCTAACATACTGCTTTTGTAATGAATGCTAAGCATAATAGCTCTTTATCCCTTTTCAAGACACATCTCTTATAATTCTTCTTCTAAAATGTTTTAATAAATACTATGGTTCTCCCCATCAAATCCTCTAACATATTACATTATAATAATCAAATGTATATTTATGTTTAAAAACTATTCCATGCTTACTCTTCTTGTTCACTTTCAATGCAGATAGTTCCAGTTTTTTTGGTCTAGTATCTGAATGCGTGAAATACAACTCTAACATTACTTTTTGAGAGAGACTGACAATGTACTAAACTAGTATGGGTCAAGGAGACTCACTGAAAGCTCAGGAGGAGACCTCAGAGACTGTTATCAGGAATCTTATTCACATCACACAAAAATGCCATCTCTTCTTTTAAACTCATGAAAATTGGACATGAAACTCAAGCAGAAGAGTAGAAAGTTATCATGTACTGAGTACCCATTAACACCAGGCACAGTACTAGACACTCCAAAAATAAGATCTTTCATCTTCACAACAACCTGGCAGTCTTTTTGTCTACTTACTGGTTGTACTGAATAGTGTTTCCTCAAATTCATAGTCACCCAGAACCTGTGAATTTGATTTTATTTTGAAATAAGGTCTCTGGAAATATAATCAAGTTATACTGGATTAGAGGAGGCTCTAATCCAATGGTGTCCTTATAAGAGGAAGAATATTAGGACACAGAGACACAAGGATAAGACCATGTGACAGGAGAGGCACAGACTGAAGTGATGTGTCCACAGGGCAAGGAGTATCAAGAATTGCCTGAAACCACCAGAAGCTAGAATAGGCAAGGAAGCATATGGAGGGAGCGTGGCCCTGTTGACACCTTGATTTTAAACTTCTAGTATCCAGAACTGTGAGGGAATAAACTTCTGTTGTTTTAAGCAGCACATTTTGTGGTAATTTTTATCACAGCCCTAGGAAATTAATAAACTGGTGAGGAAACAACAATAGAATGGTAAATTAAAAAAAGAAAAAAGAAAAAAAGAAAAGCTAGCTTGAAAGAATTCTCCATTTTTCCTTTCCAATCCTGATCTTCCCATTCCAATTAATTCATATACTTATTAAAAACAAAAAACAAAAAAAACACAACATTTAAAACTGCCACAACTATGTGGCTATTACTCCACTCTCCACCTGTAGGTCAAGTTTTCTAGTCTTGCCCAGGTACTATTCTTTCCAAAGCTTAAATAATGGCCGACTTTAAAAGTAGAAATATTTGGGTTATAGACTTAAAAATAATATTTTCCTGTTTATTCAAGTGTACAATCTTTGAAAAGAAAATTCACATTTTTACTAAGTTTTTTTTTTTTTTCTTTCTTTCATTCATGTATATATCCACACGAACAAATAATTGCTTCTGGAAGATTTTCAGAAAAGACTTTCTTTTGTATACAAGGAAAATGAATCACCACAAAGTAGGGGCTTCATCTGAGAACCAAACAGCTGTAGCAAAATTAACATGTTAATTCAAAATGTATGCTGCAATTTTTACGCTTTGGAAAAAGGTTTAAATTTAACTTTTGCAGGAAATCAAAGAAGAGAAAATTATCACAATCCTGTCCACTCATCCCAGTTGAAAATCAGACAAAGTAAAAGCATTTATTGTGAAATTATTTCTATTCGTAGCCAGAAATTTCTAAAATGCTAATGCCTCAAAATCATACTAATGTTTTCAACGGTATTATTTCAAAGGTATGTTATCACACACATTCTAAATCTCTAAACATAGAGATTTAGGTAACAATCAATAGAGCTCCATTAAATTAGAGAACTGATAATATGAAAAATTTCTATGAATCAATTTTCTCATTACTATTGCAAACTATGTCATGAAATTGATTAAAAACATATCTATTCACATTTTAAAATAGATATACGTTTGTATTTCTATGTCTATGTGTACATACAAACATATACACACACACAGAATCGGGAAATGTTTTCCTGAAAATTTAAAGAGCCCGTTATTAAGTCAGACAAAGAAAGACATATACTACATGATTTCACTTATATGTGGAATCTAAAAAAAAGAAACAAAATAAACAACAGAAACAAACTCAGATACAGAGAATAAGCTGATGGTTGCCATATGGGAGGGAGGTGGGAAGAATGGGTGAAAAGGTGGGGGGATTAAGTACAAATTGGCAGTTACAAAATACAGTCACAGGATATAAAACACAGCATAAGGAAATATAGTTAATAATATTGTAATAACTATGTAAAGTGCCAGGTGGTTACTAATCGAAGTGAACACTTTGTAAATTATATAAATGTTTAATCACTATGCTGTACATGTGAAACTAACATAATATTGAAATGTCAACTGTGATGGAAAAATAAAAACAATTTAAAGAGCCCATTATTAGATTATACATTTAAAAATATATATAAACTAAATATGTACAGGCCAATTCCTTGATAGGAAAAAAAAAATACTATCCATCAATCTCTAATTACGTTTTCTTTCTATTAGACAAATTCATTTTTTTTTATTTTTACAAGTTTATTTTATATATAAGGTAGCTACATTAACATAAATTTAAATAAAAATTTTAATGTACCTACATTCTTGATGAGATTGCTTTCATTTCATATAAACACTTTAGCATCAGGGTATTTAACATGCATAATGGTCAACAAATCTTCCTTTGAAAAAATAAATCCTTACAAATAGATACTCTATAAAATAGTCTATAATATATTTGTTCTAATTTTGGAAATCTGGTTAATACAGAACCTACAAGTGCCTGTTAAAATTCAGTTTTATTTTAGAAATAATTTGCAAACTTAAGCATGTTTTTCAAAGGATCCAAAATTAACTGGCCCATTACCATATATGTTACACACTAACTTATCCATTACTTAGACATTTTAAAAGAAAATCACCTGGTATCCATTTAGGTCCGTAAAAAATCTGTTTTGGCTGTTTATGCTAGAAGAAATTCTCATTGCAATCTCATAGTTCTGTTCTTTTCGGATGTCCACAATATTTGAAACTTCCACAGACTGTCCTTCTATTCCTAAATTTAAAATAAAATACACATTAATAGAAATTAATTGCCCTACTTTTCTTAAATATACTACACAGAACTCCTTCCAAAGTTACATATATTTTCCTGTTTTCTACCTCCTATCTTTACCATCTCTCATTTGCTAAGTGATGTCACAATTCACCTCTTCTTTTTTTCTTTTTTTAAATATCAGATGGTAGATTGCATTTATTCAGGTATACATACAACTTAACGGAAGGATGTAGAGGTTGGGATGAGATAAATGTAGATGAAATATAACATGCAAATGATTCTCCAATGAGTTCTAGAGGAGAAAGATGATATTAAATGAGAAAAGTCAGCCCCACTACAGGCCAGTGCATCTCTTGTCTTAACTGCTATTCCCCAACAGAGCCATTTGAACCTACTTCTTCACCATTCTCTCCTTCACACACTGGAAATGATAAGCAGTGAAATTTATACTTTGTTGGTTCAAGAGACAGTGTATTATTGCCCATGATCTATATCTAGGAAAAGAGATGGGAGATCCAATAAGAGGATTTATGGCTGAAACTGATATTACCATATTAGTATTTTGGAGTAAAATCTGGAGAGCTCCCGAGAAGTTTAATCAATTTTAATTAAGTTTAGTATCTCTTAGGACCCCCTGTTATGGAATATTTCATTGTGCATTTTGCTATATAAAGCAGAAGACAGCTTGAAAAGGTCCCAGATGTATTAGACTTTTTTTTTTTTTTTTTTTTTTTTGGATTAAGCCTAAAGTGTTTACTAAATTCTATCTATCATGCTGCCCTAATTGCATTGTTAGGTCCTTGGTGAAGCCTTGGGTCTATTTCAGAGATGGAGAGAGGAGTTATAAAGAAACCTAGCATTCTTCATACAGGTCAATTGTGTATAAAAGATATTACAGGATCTTCTAAGAAAGAGAGCAATTAGGAAAGCGGTCGAAAGAAGAAAGGCTGGCCCTATTCTATTTCATACAGTGGAATTTTTCTGAGATTCCAAGACACTTACTGGACACTTACCTGCAGTTGTTACTCATTACCTAATTCTCTCTACTCGCACACAATCTGTCACTCTGTGCTGATAACCAATACACTCTTTAGACCAGCAGTCCCCAATCTTTTTGGCACCAGGGACCGGTGCTCCTACGAGAATCTAATGCCTGATGGTCTAAGGTGGAGCTGAGGCAATGATGCTAGTTCTGGGGATTGGCTGCAAATACAGATAAAGCTTCATGGCCTGGGGATTGAGGACCCTTACTTTACATGAAGAGGGCTGTGAAATGAAAAATAGGGAAAGGAAGGAAGAAGGGAGTAAGAAAGAGTTTTTCTAGGAGCCAAGAAGAAATCCCCAGAGCCTATAGAAGGTAACGGCAAACAGTTAAAGGAAATTTGAATATGTGGTATTTGTGGGAAAAAATGTCAATGCAACAGGTTTAGGCACTATAGGTTTATTTGAATAACAGTAGAAATTACGAAGTATAAATAATAATATGGTGGCAATACTGAACAGGCTGAAATCTCCATCAACAGGATTTTCAGAATGCTCACAGGAGTTCTTTTCTGGTAGGTGTTGCTCTTCCAACTCGGCCTCAATCAGAGCTGACTTCAGTTCCTTACTATGTTCATAAAGCTTTTGAGTATGGTCTCCATGAGTGGGGGTACCTTTTTCCCGCCCCTGCTTTATTATGGCCACAGTCTGAGCCACTAACCTCTGTCAGTTAAATATACACCTATATCTCCTCCTGAGAATTTCCAGAAGAACCTACCAAGATAGCTGATCCAACTATCTCTGCTACTATTGGAAAGTTAAAAAAAAAAATCACATACACTGAACAATGGTATCTTCTTTGAACTAGGAAATCTATTACCTTAAATGCAAATTTTTGTTTCAGTATGCTTATATTAACCAGAATATTGTTCAAAAACCAAATGAATTGTATACTGAATTTAATAGACAAGCTTCTACAAATGAACCAAAAATACTCCAAACGCAAAATGCAGGAAGAGGGATGATACTTACTACTCATGTAGCACTGGGGAAAACAGCAGGTAACAAGTAAACTCTAATCTACTAAAGCATTTGTAGGGTTCTTAGCACTGCTTTACGTTTTTTTCCTCTCTGGGTATTCTGTCAGGGGTCAACAGAATACATGATATAAAATAAACAGTCTTAATAAAGGAGAGCATTGTTAATTTCAAGTCATGGACCTCTGGAAAACAATTACAAAAAACATGCTTCTGAAAAAATTAATAATTTCACCTTACCTCTAGAAATAATAAATTATTTCCATTGAGAAAATCATCTTTCTCCAAATCAGTATTATGCTCAAATCCTGTTGTGGCAATGGATGCTTAAAGCTCCTTTAAAAAGAGCCTCTATGTCCATTGACAGTTCGGCAAGACATCAATTTAAATTCTGTGCCAGAAGAGACTTATTTAACACAAGATCAAACTTAATATACATATATGAATAAACCAAATAAAACCTGTCATGGTAATAAATGCAAAGAGGTATCCTTGAGTTCTCAAAGAGAATTATTTTTTAAAGAAGAATATGTGGGAAGGAGAGAGAGAATTGCCAACTTTTCCTATTCTGCACCAAGAATTCCCTATGTGAACCATGCTATTCCCAAAGAAGCTCATGGAATTGAGAGGAGAGGCCACAGGGAAGCAGGAGTACAAGCTCTGTGGTCCCAGTGGTCTGCTGGGTCTTTGCAGTATGTGGCAGCAAAAGGTATTTTTACCAAAGTGGTTCTACCTGAGCATGGATAACCAGGGCTTTCTAAGACTCTCTGTTTTTCCTTCATTCCTGGAAAAGAAAATAACTCCTACTTTATAAGAATAGTGCTGGGGGGTGATGCCATTCTCAGGTTTCGACAAAGAGAAGTGTCCTCTTGCTGCTAACACCTCACGTATGCCTTGTTGAAGACAGAACGTGGACTGCATATCCTTATTAGCACAGGCCATGTGAGGTAAGAACAGAGCCTGCCCACAGATGAAAAGCTACAATAGAAAAGCCAAAAAAGCAGTCTTTTGACTGCTTTTTTTCTCCCCTCCCTGGGGCCTGTTAGCTTCTCATAAAGTGTCGTACACACCATCTTTGCATTCCACTTTTTAACAATTTGGGTATGTAGTAGGTGCTAAATCACTATTAAACAAAATTAGTTAAGATGTGAGGCTGTCCCTCATTATGCAGAAGTGAGCTGACATGGGAAGAAATGAAAGGAATAAGGTAGCTCTCTGTCCAGGTAAAGAACGATTTGATGACAAAAGCTAATGCTGTGCTGATAGACTATAATAAACTTTATGCTGAAAACAGATACAAACACAATAGTATACATTTCTGCAGGTGCAAGAGAGAGAGAACATGCACAGGAGAGAACAGGTTAACTGTATTATCTCTGTTGAGCAGATAGAGGTCAGGCACAGATTCAAGAGAAATTTTATTTTAGATTTGTAAAGTGTAAAATTTTTGTCAAGAGTATACATGTACATTATTTGTATTTATGTACATAAATATTTTGAAACATTTTTAAAAGAAGAATATTTTCTAAGAAGGCAGGAAAAAACCGGAACTAGGCAGGCAAGGGGTCAGGCTGGGATGCTGGGAGGCTGGGCTGTGACACAGGGAACATGCTTCAGGAATGCAACAGCCTCAGGCTCACAGGGTCTTAGAGTTACTCTCAAAATGGTGTTTGTTCTCTTTAGAGCTGTCTCCTACTGGGTGGAAAATGGAACCTTGCTATCTAATTGTTGTCCTCATCCCTTTTCTTTGAATCCGTGTCTGAACCATCACTGGCTGAGCCATCATCACTTTATAGCAGAAGTAGGACAATAACAGCTGGCATAAAAAACAGAGATTTTAAATATCTCCCTCCAATTTTGGGAGTATATTGTTTTGTATTTAAGTTATCAAAAATATAAAAATGCCTTTACTACTATGAATTTACTTTTGTGACGTTGTTTTTGTGAACTTATGCAACTTAACTGAGAGTTGACACTCATGGTTATTAATGCTTTTAGTTCCACATATATATTTGAATGACGATTCTCATAACAATGGTAAATTTAGTAGGTCAATATGGAGATGTTTCTAAAAATCAAATATTATTATGACTATTTTTAAAAAAAATCTGAAGATACTGAAAATAAAAATGGTAATATTCTCACAACTGAATGACCTTTTTCTCCATGTTGACTTACCCAACTTATCATCCATTATAAGATCTAATTTATTCTCTGAGGTACTTGCTCATTTCCAGGTCTGTAAATGTTCACATTGATTATTTCTCCACAAGTGAAAATTTCAACATTTGCTTTCATGCATACAAATTTTAGTAAATTTCATCCCAAGTTTCAAATTTAAAAAAATGATGATGCATCACTTTGTTTTATTTATAAAGCACTGGATAAACAACTACCACTACTTATCCATCAACTTATAATAATAAGCTAGGCACAAGTCTACACATTTTATGCTTTTCCTTTTAATAATTCTCATAATGACATAAGGTAAATGCATAATAGGAAAACTATAACATTTTGATCATATGGATTGCAAATTCTGGTCAGAGATTATACTAATTAAGTGTGACATACTTAACCAAGGCCTAATAACTGAAAAATACACAACAAAACTAGAAAGCTATCTTTTTTTTCTAATAAACACTGATTTTAAGAAACAAGGTTTTTGGAAGCTGTGTTTTAGGGGAAATGATATCTACATCAGTCATATTTTTTAACCCATTTTTTGTTCAGAAAAAAAAAGTGCAGCTCGCTGCCAGCATTAATTTAATTTTACATAAACACCTTCTTTGAGGCTGAAGCGAAACTGTTCTTTGAGCTATTTCTAAACAGAACTCGTTTCTAATCCTAACGTAACAAAATGTATACATAAATCAGATTCATCAAATGAATCTCCAGCTAACAACTCTTCGAGAATGATGTCAACATCTTGTGTAGAAATGCTACATTTTCTAGGATTTGACATTTTCAGCATTGGAGAATTACTATATTTTGTAAATTGAAACGTCACTACTAAAAACAGAATGCTATAAATAGAATGATGTCATTTGTTTGCAAAGATTATCGATATATTAGAGCAATACGAAAATAATAAAAGTGAGATATTTCATGGCAGACTTTGGGGGTCAGGTTAGGACTGTAATCCACAAGTTATCTCAGGGTAAACACTGCAGGTGCATGCACCGTCAGTGAGTATTCTCGGGGTAAACGGGAAATGGGTTAAATCTCAAAGATACAGGTCTAACTAAAGCCTTCCCTTAGGAGGTGAATAAAACAGCTCACAGCCCCAGAGACTTCTGTTACCTTCCCCATAATGCAGACTTGGGGTGGCCTAGGACAAGGGAGGGAAGAATCCTGGAATAATCAGGATGGTCCGTCCTCACTCCCTCCACACTGACAGTCATTCTGCACTCAACTACTTCCTGTTCTCCCAAACAAACGCCTTCTGAAGGCATCTTTAGTCAGGGAGCGTGGATTCCATGTACTCTCATTCCTTAAGCTGATCTGCCTGAAAGGGACCTGCCACGGAAGCATGTGGCTCTTCTTTTTCTTTTTACCACACTTTCACTATTCCTTTTCCCAACTTAAAAAAAAAAAAAAAGCAGCAGCAGCAGCATACCTCTCAGCTACCCTAACTCCAGTGGGGGCTGAACAAAGACAATTTGAAATATCGACATATAAAGAAAAACCAGAAGTCAACTTAAAAATATATAATGGCTGTAGAGTTCTTCAAATTCTTATAGGAACAAGGGAATCTCATCTAACCAACATGGTTTCATGTTCTTTTCCTCCCTTCTGCCCGATCAAGTGACATTTCTCTAAGACTTCACATCTCAACAACTCGATTCCTTATCAAATCTTCCCCAACTGTCCCAACCCTCAATGATCACTCTCATAACACTTACTGTCTAACTCATCTGCACATTGTCTAACTAACTGCACATCCTCTTCAGGAGATACAATATTTAGTGTGTGCCAGGCTTTATCTCTGTTAACTCAGTTAACCCTCTAACACTCCTATGAAGTAGACTCTGTTACTGTCACCATTTTCAGGATGATGAAACAAACCAAGGTCTGAAAGTTAATAACAAGGGCAAGATCAATCAGCTAGTAAGTAGCTAAGCCGGAATGGAAGCTGGGATGAAATGCTGGTGGGCTGACTCCAGAGTCTGAGTTTTTTACCGTCAGACTTCCCCTGGGTTTCCCATCCTGTACCCTTCATTGGAGTTTAGTACACATTTATGGGGGATGCTGTTTCCTTGCTAAGAAGCTATGCCTTCAATGCAGCAGCTGCTGTCAGCCCCCAAGATAACCTCTGAGTTCTGATTTTGTGTAACCAGAATGTGCTTATAGTCCCTAAAATAACCTTCTCTTTCATGCCTGTAGGGAATAATCAGATTCGACACATAGCAACTTATTTCAATTTTTAAAAGTTCCAATTAACAGCAAAAAAATCCTTAGCAGTCAATTGCATATTATGATATTCCAAAAATGTCTTAATTACCTAAGTCTGCCTACCCATAACTTAATGCTTTTTACTCTTAAATCAAACTAAATATGGAATGTAGTCCTGGGAAAAAATGAGAGATTGATTGCAAACCCTTTTAATATCCTCATGGATCTTTTTATGGAAATAAAAACAACTTCAGTGACGCTCTGAGACCTTGTTTACAAGTGGGAGGATTCCGGCAATGGGAATTCAAGCAACTTTAGAAGATGAATTTAGAAGCAGGGAGTCAAGCACCAGAGAGACTTTATATGATACTAAATTTTGTAAAGACTCTGTGATGGATATACTTAATTGGTCATCTAGTCTTTCTATAGTTTAAGTAACTGAGTCCCTAAGAAAATAAAAAACAAAGTCAAGGTCATTCTAGTTTGCTTAGAGGTGAAACTGGATCTCTAGAATTTGGATCTCTTATTCTAATACGATTATCTTACACATTTAACTAAATGAAATACATTTTGACTCTCTATAAGTCAAAGGTCATATTATAAATCCATTTAGGTATATTTAAAACAGATAAAAAAAACCAACAACTAAGCAACCTCTCTTTGATTGCTAAATATGCCTATGCAAGTAAATTTTAAGTCACTACAGCCAAAGGAAAGTCTTTTCTTCCATACTTTTTGATGGCAGTTCATTACATTTTACCTCCAGGCTACTTGCTTTCTTTTAGCAAAATCCATTACATACAGTACTCTTATAATATGTTGGTGGAAAATAGGCTAAAAGATTGCATTTAAGGTATTTCTCCTAAGAGTTGAAACATGGTTTATACACATTCGCTCACTAGCTCACAAACACCTGCCTAGGAGAACATAGTCCTGGCGGGTGTGGGGAAGGGTGAGAATAAACCTTGAAGGTATACATTATAACAGATATGGAATCTGAACCTTATGCCAGTGAAAATGTACATGACACATTGGTAACCCATAGCAATCTAATTCTTCAAACTGGCTGCTGATGTCAGAAAACTAGGGCACCAAAGTCTAATAATTACAGCTCTGAAGACAAATGAAGCCACAGCAAGCAAATGTCACTTTCTGATCATTGTGTCACTGCAAAGTACGTACTTTTTGTGATGCTACAGCATCAAATATAGCACAAGGGGATACAGGGGCTTCTGCTTGCATCATATTCTAATCCAAGATTAACGACAAAAGCTAAAGTAGCCTATCTGGTTAACATTTAAAGCTTTAATTTAATGAAAGATGATTACACCACAAGAAAAATTAATTCCCACCTCTCCCATCTTTTCCTCTAGAAAAATATTATTTTCTACAAATGAAATAATCTTTTGAAATCATAAAATAGTTCTCAAAGGACATTCATTAAATACAGTCGCCATGAAATGGATTTCTTATTTAACCTGATAGAAGGCAAGCATTATGTTTCATTAGAAATATCTGAAACCACTCTGATCTTTTGGAGCTTTTAAAGCTAGTGAGCACAAGATTTCCTCTAATTTAATATTTCTAGAAATCTTTTGAGTGTTATGTCTGAATGATAATGAAAAGAAAAATACAGTGCATTTTAATAGCTGAAGTGATGTTAAGAGAGACTTTGAACAGCAACTCTTACTATTTTTATCATCTAGAGAAAATGCAAATAGAGAAACTGAAGTTAAATATCAAACCCAAAACAAAACCAGGAGGCAGGGTTGAACCCAGGCCTCCCTTTTGAAACAACTGACCACCTCATCTTTCTACATAAATATATAATTTGGAAAATGTTGTTTGATTTTGTTCTTGATTCTGTTTCTTCTCGAGGCATAATTTGAGCAAAAGTTACTTTGGGGAGAAAAGAGTCAAAGAGTAACTGAAAAAGAGACAGGAATTTAAGACTCTTTCGTCAGGTTTGCATTACTTTCGTTTTGCAAACCTTTAACTAAATTTAAAGGTTTAATATAGACACTCAAAAAAGACAATCCATAACATTAACTCATTTTCTGTTTCTTTACTCATGTTGCTGAGAGATAACAAAATCTTTTGTATAATTAACTGGTTTAGTAAACTAACACAATTATAATATGTAACCATACAATAGTGATAGTCTCTCTTCCCCAACCACCATTTCCTCTGGGTCATATATTTGGAACTAACAACCAATAAACTCTAGTCACTAACACTCCTCCAAGTAACTGCATCTGGTCAGTTTAAAAGGGGCAAAATTAGCATATATCCAGAAAGTTTAATAAGTTAAATTCGAGAATAGACATTTGTTATTTTAAGAAATGTTAAACAAAAGTCAATCTACAAAACCATGGAAGTTGGCTGAAGTTTTCTGTACCCAGGTTGAAAAGCCGCATTCTATTTATGCATTTTGATCAATCGCCCAGAGGCCAAAGATTAAAACACTGAAGAATTTTCAAGTATTTCTTAGTACAGATGCTTTGGCACAGCATAACCAAAAACCTTTAGGGTAGCTCACATGCCTAGAGAGTCAAACACTCAAAGGACTTCACAACTTTGCCATAGGTTTTGATTAGTGATTTAATTAAAACCCCAATGAACCAGGATCTAGACAACCCGAGCTCTGCTTTATGAAAGACATGAATAGATGGAAGTGGGTCTCGCAGGCTACTGAGAGAAAGATCCACCTCCACAATTGGGCCAATTCTCTTATAGGAGGGAGACTTGTTGAGGCAGGCTCAAATACAAACTTGGAAGGGTATATAGTTTGGAAGAAAGCCTTTCATGTTGGAAAAAAAAATGCTCTGGGTTTGAGAAAGCAAAAATAAAGATTGATACATTGCTTTAAATAGTTATATATGCTGATTTCAGGTTCAATCAAGGCAAGTACAGTAAAACTGATCTGGAGAAGCACTCTTCACATTATACTTAAGTTATTTATCTGTCATTTCCCACTAACTTCTGAAGCTTTCTGCTTTCAAGCCACAAAAATTAAATATTAAGAAAAAAAGTGCCTCAGCTCAAGTTTATGCCACCCACTGAGACATCCAGAGGCAAAATGAGGTTCGTGTATTTATTTATTAGTATTGTTATGCTAATACTCTAAGTGCCCTGTTCAGAACAACCTCTGTTTCTTAACTGATTAATCTGAGCGCCAGCACTACCAACCAGGAGTGAGTTAAATCTTGGTGGCCTCTGATCCTGCTAACGAGCTATTAGTGTTCTTAGCAGCATTAGTCACAGTGGCCAGGACATGGAAGCAACCGAAATGTCCCAAGACAGATGATTGGCTAGAGAAGCTGTGGTACACATATACAATGAAATATTACTCAGCCATAAGAAGAGATGAAATACTGCCATTTGCGACAACATGGATGGACCTCGAGATAATCATGTTATGCGAAATAAGCCAGACAGAAAAAGTTGAAAACCGCTTATCACTTAAATGTGGGATATAAATCTAAAAAGAAGAAATAAACATGATGAAAAACAGACTTATGGACATGGATAGTGGACTAGTGGTTACTAGAGGTGGGGGCAGAGTGAGGAGGTAGATGGGGTGAAGGGGGTCGAATATGTGGTGACGGAAAGAAATGTAACTATGGGTGGTAAACATGATGCAATATATATATGACTTACTGTTGAATTGTACACTTGAAACATTGAATTCTGTTAATCAATGTCACCATAAAAAAAAAAAAAAAAAGCTATTAGTCAGCTGCTGGGCATTTCCAACTGCCGAGAAGGGGAGAGGAGAAAAGACAAGTATTTAGTTCTAAGGAGTGCATGATTGTTGGAATAAGTAAACAAGCAAGTTAGAGCTATTAATTTACAAAATGACCACGGGGGTATGATGGCAAGCTAGACTTATATCTACAGCAGCAGAAGACAGCTAAGTTACAGAAACCATCCTTTGATATAAGATCCATATCTCTTGGACAACCCAAAAAACTAAGATGCTGCAGTGACAGTGATAGAAGCAAATAAAAGCAAAAGCAATTAAGCAAATATACTTGATTGAAAAGTTGAAATTTTCTGATGTGCTGCTTCAGCATTTACTCTGATACATGGCCTATCTCTAAATATAACTGATGAAAAACACTGGCAAACCAAGCTTGATGGCATAGTGGGTGCCATGCTGTACTCAAGGAAGAACTTGTTTATTAAAAAACCAATAGTGCCAAGCAAATTTAAAAGTAGGCAAGTGCATCTCCTGTCTGATGATGCGATTTTCTGCCCAGAATTTTGTTAATCAATGTCACCATAAAAAAAAAATAAATAAATAAATTAAAAAAAAAAAAAAAAGCTATCAGTCAGCTGCTGGGCATTTCCAACTGCCGAGAAGGGCTCTCAAAGATGTTAAACAAAGGCTTACATACGACTA
>NW_011888887.1:3754186-3775408 GCF_000151845.1 Pteropus vampyrus | reverse complement strand
AAAAAAAAAAAAAAAGCTATCAGTCAGCTGCTGGGCATTTCCAACTGCCGAGAAGGGCTCTCAAAGATGTTAAACAAAGGCTTACATACGACTACAAAGGGATGGGTGGTCAAAAATATTGTTTCTGACTTAATAGAAGTTTTGGGAAACTCAATAAAAGATTATTTCAGAACTACAGACTTTCTTGTAGGTAGCAGAATGATTGTTGATAACTGCAGAAGTCACATTTAGGACATGGCGTTACTGTCTAGTATAATTTTCCCATCTTCCAGAAGACCTTTTACTTCTTGATTCAACCTACGAATCATGAGTTATTCTGAAAACATATCACATTATTAACTAAGAAGTCATGTGAGAAAGATTATCCATACCCGAAATTCTAATAAAAAGCAAACATTAATGAAATTTGTAGTTTAAAAAAGTTAAATGAAAGTGAAATTAAACGTAGACACTGAAATTAGTAAACTAAACTTCAGCTCAGAAATTCCCTGAACATAGTACCCTTTGATTCCCCACAATACCTAAAATGTAAATAGTGCCTGCCCATATATCTTATCATTATTTTGTACAATGCTTCATTGTCTATTCAGTATGAAGACTCAGGGAATGATATTTTTCCTTTTCTAATTTTTTCAGCTTATCTAACAGCAAAGAAAAATTTAAAGTGGCATTTTCATGAGGTCCTTTTCTAAGAGAGTTGATACTATGGTAAATGGCCTGGTTACTGGGATTAAATTTGTGGTTGGAAAAGTACTCCATCCTAAAAACACTGAACTTGAAATCAACCAATGTAACTGTACAATTCCAAGAGTGTTTGGGAACCAGAGCTCTACCCAGGTCCTCTGGAGGGACCAGTGCTAAGGCCCACAGTTCAGTTCCTAAAGGGATAAAAGGCTATCTCCTATCGCTTGGTTAATAAAGATGCTGCTTAACATTGTCCTAAAGCAATACACAATTGCCTGATTTTATACTCTAACAGTTGAAGAGTTATAAACAAACAGAACTAGTTTAGAACATTCTTTTAAAGCTAAATTCCAGTGATATCTGCTATTGCAATACATTCTATATTTAAGGCAGGCCACGCGCGCGTGTATGTATGTGTGTGTGTATGTGAGTGACTCACTAATTGGAAACCGTATTTGACATAATTTCCGTTCTATAAAATAAAAAAAAAACTGTTTTTATATCTTAGAAATAAAGTTTCCAGTTAATGAGCTCATGACTAAGACTAATATTGCTATAGGAAAGAGAAAACATACAGAAAAAAAAACATGTATATGTAGGAAGAGTTAACTGTTTTACCATTTTTGATTCTCAAAGGGCAAATATATTTTAAATCATACGAGAAGTATGACATCAAGTTTAGACATTATATCATCTCAAAAAACCAATTGCTAATTTATTAAAACCAACACAAGAAAAGCAAGAATTCAAGAACCAGTATACATGTTTCACATCTATGTTTCTCTGTTTTCTTACCCTGTATGTTGTACAGTCGGACTCTATGGGTAACATGTTCAAAAAAGCAAGTCACATCAGAATAAAACTTTCCACGTTGCACTCTGATAAGGGGCAGTGTTGTGTAAACATAAGGCTGAGGAGGAAATGACATTTTTAAGAAAAATATTTTGGCTTTTAACTTTTCCAAGAAATGTTTATTATAGTTTCCAAAATGGCAAATACATATCACCTGACATTTGCATATTTAAGTAAAAACCAAATCTCACAAAGTATCAGAATACACACTGCTATAAAAGTTGAATATACAGGTTTTGCATTTTACAAAAATTGCCGAAAATAGAAAATAAAAATGTGTACAACTTGATCGGCCTAGATCTACAAACATTCCTCCCAGCTATAAAAATTTCTCATTAAAATCTTTCCATATGGTCCATATGTTATTTATTAGAAAGAGCAATCTTTATACATCAGTGACATTTTTCTGGCAAATATTTAATATAATCATGGCCCCCTAATGTTCAGGGATCAGGGCAAGTGGCAAGGATGACCAGAGGGAGCCACCTAAATAAACAGGAAGCAGGATTCTGAAACATAGTTTAATCACAGCTAGGTTTACTACTCTATAAACATACTGCCCTTTAACTTGAAAAAACTAGCTGAATATAAAGCAAATTTATAAACTTGAAAAAACTATAGTAACCACTGATTTAGTTTTCATTATTTAGAATTCAAGAAAATATGGGACTAAAACACATAACTTATGTGATACAGGAACAAATTTAAAGCATTCATGAAGTTACATTTTCTTAAGTATTACATACTTTAGAAGTTTCAACAATAGCATAAAAAGCTAGCCTTGCAATGTGAACTACTTAAGTAGCATCAGATTTTCAGAACTGTGCAATTTTCTTCCATATTTACCTCTTTGGCTAGAGAAAAATATCTTGGAATTAATATAATGGCTTTATAGTTCACAAAATTCTTGCACCTAGTTACCACAGAGCTAGAAATTAATGGAGGAGGATGAAACCTGGGATGGTGATTTCTGGGCTCTTGTCTTTTTCTGATTCGAGATGCCTCTTTCCCTGATGTTCTTTTATTTTCTCTTTGTAAACATGATAATTCTCTTTATCTTTCTATCTAATATCAAAAGTACTTAAAGGTAATTTTCATAAATTAGTTACTATTATCCATGCATATATTTCATAGTACAGCTACTTTTTTTTTCCAAAGTGTAAGAACAGTCAATCAAAACAAAATGCCTAATGACAAAAGCCGTTAAGTGAGAAAACACTGACACAGCTTATAGTTAGGATCCACTGCCCATTCTGGAATGCCTACTGTGTGCTGTAGATTCCCTTTAATTCCTCACAATGAAAAACAACAACAACAAAACTAGAATCCTTAGCATAGCCAACGCAATCCCTTAAAATCTACATTTCATTTTGCTGAGCAGGCTTTTCTAAATTGTAGAACAAAAGTAACTTTTTCAGGCAATAAAATATGGAGAATATATAACTTATCTTGAAGTGGAGAAAGCCTGAGGAAATCTAAATAAAAAAATACAGACTTGACTGAACAAAATTTAAAAACTACTGTAACAGAAAAATAAAAATAAAAAATTAAATTAAATCACACTTGAGAAAATTTTGCAATATATGAAAAAGGGTTAATTTTATCATATATAAAGAATACATACAGATCTATAAGTCATACCAATAGAAAAATGATCAAAGAACTTAAAAGCTCACAAAAGAAATATAAAAGATAAAAGTAAAAAAAGTTTAATAAGTTTTAACAAATAAAAAAAGTTTAACCTCACTAATCATCACAAAAATGTTAACAGCAAAATATTTTTCACCTATTATTACAGGTAAAGCTTTTAATATGGCTAATTCTTGGAATGGTATATTAGATAGCTACTCTCAAAAAATGCTGGTAGGAGTGAATATGCATTCTAGATAAGAAGTACATATCAAAATCCTTAAAATGCTTCATCCACTGACATAAAATGACTCTTCTACAAAGTTATTCTCAGGAAATAATCAGCATTGCATAAAAAATGCTACAACGAAAGCTCATCACAATGTTACAGCAGTAAAGCAGTGGCAGAAAATGTACATATGCAACAATAGGAAATTCTCTTTCACACAATTATAGCTATCAACTACAGTCACTAGGTTATACATTAGATCCTCAGTCCTTATTCATCTTAGAGTTGAAAGTTTTTAAACACAACAGTGCATATTAAAATTGTGGTTTCAAAGAATATACCATCAGATTGTTAGCACTGTCACAATGAAAAATATGTAATGCAGTAAGACAAAACTTGAAAATGGGGGGAAAAAAGGATATGTATAAAACAAAAGACTAAAAAATACATCAAAATGCTGGTAGTGGTTTTCACGGGCTTATGGAATAGTTGGTAAATTTTGTTTTCTCCAGTTTTCTGCATTTGCAAAATGTGCCAAAATTGACATATACTATCTTTTCAGTCAAGGGGCGGGGGAATTTTTTTTTTTTTTTTTAAAGTACTATAAGTTAAGAAAAATGGCTCAGTGGGTAATCTTATTTTTCTAGAATAACTCAGTTTATTAGCTTACCTTGGCTTCCCCATCAGGTAAGAAGAGGTAGGCACCGCTTTTGTCCTTTTTACTTGTGGTCCCATACCATGAAAATTGTACTTTTACTTCATGACGTTTACCATCTTCTTTATTTATCATTTCCTAAAGATAAAAATTTAAAAGGCAACGCACTATTAAGACATTAACGATGTTCCTTCTAGTTCCATGTATATGTCAATTTAAAAAGTTACTTCACTGAAAAATGCTAACAGTCTCTAATATTCATAATTCTTGAACAAATACCCAAAATTTTACACTTCACCTTAGAATTTAACGCCTTCGCAATAGAGACAAAAAATCAGAACACACTTCATCAAGGAAGAGATACACAAGACATCTACCAGTGCTTCTCAAACTTTATATAGTAAAGGAGTAGGCTTATTTTTTATTTCCCAATTGCATGAACCAATATTTTTGTAAGGTACAATAAAAATGAGATACCATAATATTAAATTTAAAGTTATATACCAAATATACAATCAAATCTTTTATTAGATTCAGTAGGCATAAATTTACTCTGTCAAATTGTTTTCAGTTTCTGTAAACATTTCTAAACAGTCATAGCCTCTTATCTTGTGGACCAATAACAAACAGTTCACAAAGCAGCACCAACCACAGGCAGTCACTATGGACCACAAGAAGAAGGTTCATAAAGTTCATTTATCTTTTCTCCCAAAGTATTGGTGTAGAATATTTCTCTCCTGCATAAGTAATCTACACACATTAAAATAAAATGATAAACCTTGTATGAATTTCAGAACATACCTCCATAAGTCCAGACTGACCAAACCGAAGCTTAATAAAAGAGTTCTCTATAGTTATATCCTCTTCAGCACCTTTCATATTCTTCATGTTGAAAATTCCTTTATATTCTATGTTATTGTTATACAGGACATATTCAGCTAAATGTGGATTTGAACTTGTTGATTGTGAAATGGTATATACTTGCAATCCCAATGGTGGCATCTGTGCTGGAAAAGAGATCTTTAAAAGATAGAAGAGGGAATTTGTTAAAGAAAAACGTAATCTGAAAGGAAGACCATTTATACTTCTAATGAAAACAACAAACTACCATACTTTTTAGAAAGAGAAAACAATATTATTCTATAAATGTTCTCATAACACACATGTAGAATATCTATATCTCAGTTTATCCAACTTCAAGTTGTCAGGACTATCAAAGGTATTAATGTTTTCACTCAATAAGTGAAATTATGTGACCATCCTCAATTGCCCTACAGAGCTCTTAATGAATGTTCAGAGGGGGAAATTCTCTGTGACGGTAAGGGCTTACTGTGAACAATGATTTTTCCTAATTATTAGAGATCTTTTTACAATACTAAATTTCAGTACATTAAAATTAAAAATGGTTAATGCAATAATATAAATATTAAGCACAATAGTTCAGTCAACACTAGCCATCAAATGCCTGGAGTCTAGCAGATACCAAACAAGGCAGAGGACATACCTACTATAAGATACTATACTGTGCTATAACAGAGGATGTACGTACTATAAGACAAGACCCTTGCTTTCCAAGAGCTACCATTCCATTTTCTAGATGGGGTGTTTCCTATAAAAACTGACTAATACCGCATTATACTTTTCGTTTCTACCTAAAGGATTATAAATTTATCAGAGCAGCCAGCAATGGCTTTTAACAAGCAGAAGCAAATCTCTTTTAGAGTTCATAGCTTATGGCTGTGTCTTCAGAAGCACAGTTAAAATTATAATCCAGACTCTAAAAGTTTAACCTTTCTAATGATGTCAGGGTTAATACTGCTTATTTTAAGAAATTTTCCCCCCACATGACTATTACTTGAGCCCAGATTTTTCATAATCGTATTTCAAAGAAAAATCTTACTTATTTTAGGAAGTCCTTCCTTCATGATGTATTATGTCTCTCCTTTGTAATAAAGAGTTAAAAGCATCCAAAATTATTTAGAAGAATTATTTATCTCAATTTCAATATGTGTAACTGTCAATGAGTTAGACGAAAAATTTCCAAATTTTATGAGTAATGATTACTTCATTACTTCAAGAAAAAGTTACAATATACATACTTACAAAGATCTATAATATACATACTAATTAATATATCCCCATAATAACATACAATACACATACTAACAAAGATATTAATATTTTAGGAAACACAGGATCTATTTTCCTTTAGTGTGTCATTTAACTGGCTAGTTAAACCCTCTGGTTCTTACAACTTTAACCACTTCATATACACCAACTTGATAGCTCTAGAGATTGTATGTGTGTGTGTGTGTGTGTGTGTGTGTGTGTGTGCACGCGCGCACGTTATATATAAACTGTATATTGGCCATGCTTTTTTAATGATGCCTCTTTAAATTCTATGGCAAAAACATACCTTGTAGGCTGTCTGTGAAACAGTACTTCCTTTATCCCAAACTGCACTCATTTGAATTTCCACAGGCCTTCCTGAGGCAGAGGACACTTGTACTGTGGGGGAACTCACATGTACCGATACCACCGAATTTCGTTCTTGTTCTGAAGGATTATAGACCACAAGATACCTGCAAAAACAGGTGCTTCACTAGTGGGGACTCAGAATATTTTTACTTCTTTAATGCTATTTGTAAGAACTTGGCTCAAAGAGAGTCAACATGTGGAAAAGAATTATAAAGAACATTCTGGTAAAACTTTGGGGGGACAAGCAATTTCATCACAACAAATACTGCACAATACAAAAGGGTAATGAAATTATGACTCACTTTCTAAGAATAAAATGTTATACAAATGGAAGACGTTAATAGAATTTTAACAAAGTTATTTCTATGTCCCAGAAAATGACCTGTATAAAGATGGGTTTTTTGATCTAAAAGAATCAGCTCTATACAAGTAATATCTTGATCCCTGCCTAATCTCGCTGAATAAGAAAACATGTCTTTTGCAATTTAGCCATAATTAATTTCAATTAAAGTTCTGACATTTATTTCAGACCACTAAAACACATAAAAAAATGTATAGCTATACATGCAGAATCACATAATTCATTTGTATATTTTATATACAGGGGACCGTTTTCTTCAAGAGTTATTTGGTTCTGGAAAAAAAAAAAGGTTATTTGAAGTAAGCCCACTTAAAATAGAGGCTAAAATGTTATAATAAATAGTGGTGGAAAAAAAAGATTTGATTGGGACTTAGCAAGAAAAAGGAAAACAAACACTATTAAAATAAGTTTAGGTAATACTTGCGACTATGTGCAATTCTTAGAATGAACAAAAAATGATTGAACTGAGGTTTGGGGCAGAATTTTTCCAACAATATTTTATACTAGGACATTATGACATCCTTCATATAATATTTAATTTTTACAGGATGGTTCTAAACATAACTATATTTGTAAAAATAAAAAGCCAAGGACTTCATTTTCCTAAAAGTTCTCTCTCAATTCTTAGATATTCAAATAATTTTCAGATAAAAAACCTAACACTCTTGATTTTCTCAGTAGCATAACTCTGCCAGCTCTTCATTGTTTCATGGCTTTGCCTGTGAACAGAAATGTTCAGCAGTTCCCAACCTTTTGGGTACCAAGGACCAGTGCACCTATGAGAATCTAATACCAGATGATCTGAGGTGGAGCTGAGGTGGTGATGCTAGCGCTGGGGAGCGGCTGCAAGAACAGATAAATTTCGCTCCCTCGCCCGCCGCTCACCTCTTGCTGTGCGGCCCGATTCCTAACAGGACACAGACTAGTACCAGTCCTTGGCCCAGGGATGGAGGACCCCTCTTCTGGACCATGACACAGACTTCATGAAATCTGCAGCCTTTGAAAGATTTATGATTTTACTTTATAATCGATTTGCATCGTATTATCTTTAATTTAATCAAAGGATATTTCAAAGAGGATATTTGACCAATAATATAACTTACTGATTCATCAGTGAATATTTTCATGATCAGAAATATTTTGTTTTCCTACATAATTTTTAAATTGTAAGAATACAGAACTGAATAGTCAGATAGCAAGTGCTTCTCTTCCTGAGTCACAGTATCTGTATCAGAGAAGGTAGAAGCAAGCAGCATTTATTGAGTGCATATCCTACATGCATGTCCTATAAATTTCAGCTGCATTAAAAATTGTTCATTAAAAAATAAAATTAATACCTACAGTGGCCAAAACTAAAGAAAAGACAACAGGAAAGCACAGAGATAAAGAAAAAGGGATGGAGCATAAAATCTATAAAATGTTTGGCTTATAAACTGCTTATCAGGAGAAGCACTTAAATTAAAATATTAAATTAAAATATTCTGAAATAATTGAGATTCCTTATGTATATGAGAGAAGAACAGCTGAAGCCTGTAGTTACAGAGGCCACTGAAGCCTCCTAATACTAGATTAAAATTCGCCCCATCTTTCTTTTTTTATTTTAAGCAATTCTCAAGGAGAGTGAGGGTAATGCCCGCTTGAGAGAGATGCTTAACAGACTTACCTGAGGGACCTGTCAACCTGTTTGCACCCTCCCACTGCCCTCTACCAGAGGTTACATTTCACCTGGCTGTTGTCCTAGCACAAGCACATCGGAGAATCACAACTGCCAGGATTCACTGTTACTAACGGACTTTACTATATTCCTAAGGTGCACTGGGGAAGAAAAGCAGCTCATCCTTGGCAACAAAGATGTTCGAATCGGCGCTCTAAAAATTAGTGATTTACTACTGAACCCCAGAGGCTTAGAGCTATTATGTGAAGAACTCTAGAAGACATGGTCTGAAGACTTCAGCCAGTCTCCTATTTCTGCAGAAGTCCCGAGGCACACCCTGGTACTGAGGCTAGAATTCCTACTGGCAAGTCCTTGGGATGCTCCACTACATAGAACTGGTCAGAAAGATTCTGATAATAAAATGCAACATGAGCCCACGCAACAAATTAGGTAACAAGCATCCAGAACACTGATTCCTTCCCATGGGGGAAAAAAAAAGACTCGCATTTAAAGCAAATAATAATTTTAACCATACATTTGGTTTTGTACAATATTAAATCACTTTTCATAATAAGCTGTAAACTAGGTTCTGTTTTGTTTCGTTTTAGCAGCTAATTAGTATTTGACCATAATGATGTTTCTACTGTACTGAATGATTATGTAATTATCATGCCAGGAATCTATTCAAAAACGAAATGTGTAGAGTATATAATGAGTATAATGCTGCGCTAAGAAAATAATTTTTTAACATAATTAGAGATTCACAGCATGTTCTTCAAGTGCACCACAGCACATATTTATCTGACACGCACAAACTCCTATCTATGTACATTTTTAGTAGAGTACAGAGAAAGCATGATTATATACGAATTATATTTCCTTTGGAAATAAGTACGCCGTCAAAAAATAACTAAATTTTCATTGTCATTATCATGTTTGGTAGTCAAACATTTGTTATATTGCCAGTATCCTCAAATATGAACCCTTTTAAGCCCTTCAGTTGTGAATGGAACCAACAGGTTTCAACATCATAATATCATGATCACTAAGCCCCCACAACTTGGGGTTATTGGCAATTATCTCAATTCTCTACACACAAGGAACAACCCTCACCTCATGAAGACAAAGCTTATTCATATGTTACCTGCCAATGAATTAGAGGGCAGAAGATGATCTACTCTGGTAGAAAAAGGAATGGAGAAAAATGAAAGGCTATCTGCATACTCATGTCAAACTGGGAATAACTTTATAGAAGAACTAGTATTCCACTGTAAACATGGTTCTGTCCTTGAAGATGAGTATTGTTTACAAGTCTCTCACCCCTTCTGTAGAAATGATTCATGTCATGTTAAGAAAGACACTGTGGCAATCTAAGTCCTCTCTTTGAGGCAAAAATAATCAGTGCCTGCTATGAACAACAGATTAGGCCCACATGGATTTCCATGCAGGATGGATGAAGAATAGAGCGGAAGAAATGTGCCCCTTTGTCAGAGTAACCTTGGCATTACTGCTCACAGAGTGCCTCCTGTATGCTGGGCCCAGTCCTCTGGCCTATATGGGCAACTACGAGATACAGCCTTTCATCCTTCCCACTAGACAGATAAGGAAACTGAGGTTCAGCGAGGTTAGGTATGTCACCAAGACTCACCCAGCTAAAAGTGACACAACAGTCTTACCCCTACAGCCATCTTTTTAACCATTTTACTGAAAGGTCAAGCTTATAAGGACCTTTTGACAAATGAGGTTTCCTCCGGAGATTCCCTTAGTTTCAAATTCATATGTGAAGAACTTTCTCCTCACCAATGCCAGAGATCCTCACAGAGCCTCTCTCCTCAGGAAGCTCCAGAAGAGCAAAAAACTATTTACAGTTCGTGTACATTATATTTGTGAAAGAAAATGTATAAACTGGAACATTGGCACAGCTAAACACTTGCAATATATTAAGGAGTTCTCTATGACCTCACTGTATGAGGTAAGTAAAAACAATATTCAAGGACACATTTTAAAAAACTACATATTTTCATGACTGTGTAAGGAAGATAAAAATGAAAATACTTGCAAGTCCTCTGTAAGTGTAGTTTAAAGCCAATTAAGGAAACACTATGTTATATAAAAAATAATTTTAACTGCATGCCTAGCGCAGTACCTGCAACAGAAAAACATTCAATAAATAGTTGATGAATGAGTAATACACAAAATCCCACTAGAAGAATTTATCATTTATAAATAATACCTACTGGTGTGGGACTCTATAGTTTTACGAGATCATTTTCATTTTGATTATTCAAATTCCTCAAAAAATGCTTTTAAGGTCAACAGTTATGTATTTAATCCCTCTGCAAAGATGGGGGAAATGACAGATCCAAGATCACAGAGAAAGTGAAAAACAAAGCAAAGAGTAGAGCTCAGTGTGTGTGGTTCTTAATCCATGATGGCATATAAAAAATTCATTTCAAACAAGAATATATTCATCTTCTGTAAGTAGCTTCATTAGTGGAACATCGTTTTAAAAAGAGTAATAACCTTTATACAGTATTCTGAAGATGGATATATTTAAATTTATGTTTACAAAAATTGCAATTTCTAGATTTGAAGTCTTTTTAATATAGTCCACCTAGTTTTCTAAGTTTAAAACATAATGCTTAGCATATTATCTGCCAGAAAAAAAAATCAAGATATGAAAACAAAGGAGTCTTTTTGAGATATATTACGTCTTCAAAAATCACACGTAGATCTGTGATTTCTGGACTCTGGAGTCAGACACATTCAAGCTCAAAACCTCACCAAAGCATTTAGAATTTAAGCAGCTCTGAACAAGTTATTTTATTTTTCTAAGGCTTAAAATCTTCCTCGATGAAATCAGGAGATAAGATTGTTGTTAAGGTTAAATGATAAAATGTTTGGGAAATCACATTGCTCAGACTTGGCACAAAGTAGAACCTCAATAGCAATTAATTTCTCTCTTTTTCTTTACAAGACCCTCCTGGCATCCTGACCAGGGACCATGGTACATGAATCATACTGGACGGTAAAGCGAATGTTTTAATTAACCCAGGTCACTGAGTTGCCTTAAGTATTTTTTTCTTCTTTTTTCTCTTTGGTAAGGGATACATAAATACAAATGAGAGATATTAACAAAACTATACATGTGATAACAGACACCTTGCAACAAGAGTCTGGCGTGGTGGGGAGAAAGATGCACAGGTGCACAGAATATACGCACATACAAATTAAATGCATAAAAAGCAATAAACAAAAGGACAGACAGAAGGATACCTCGTGGTATGTGTAGTTATAAACTTGTGAATGTGCATACATACTCCCTGTCACGGAAGTACCTATAGCTTAGGAAAGGAGAGAGACAGAAACTGTTAAGTTCATTATAATAGAGTAGATAATAAGACAAAGGTATGCATAGAGTGTCCTGTGATACACACAAAAAGGTTGCAGTTAGGATGATTAAGAACTAATCAGAAGAGCATTCAAAATAGAAAATTAATTTTACATGAAATAAGTAGTATATATATATATATATATATGAATATATACAAAATGATAAAACTTTACTGAGGGAGATAAAAAGGAATAAATGGAGAGACATACTATTCTAGGTGGGCAAATAAAATACTGCAAAAAAGACAACTTTCCCAAGATTAATTCATAAATCTTATGCAATGCCAACCAAAATCCCATTGAAATCTTTTTGTTGGGAGAAAAGTGAGTAAAGGAAAGGAATCACTATTGGGTAAAAAAATCTATAATATGGCTATGATAACAATTGGGCAAAACAAATAGTTAAACAAATGCGTTAAAACAATATGCCAAGATTGATTCCAGATGAATTAAAAAGTTTAAAAACATAAAAAGTACAAAATTCGTAGTAAAATTAATATATAATTTGCAGTATAAAAGGTCTTTCTAATTGTAACAGAAAAATACAGCAAAGTAAAAGGCTGACAGATTTGATAACAAAAGCTTAAAACATTTTCTAACTTAAACAGTAAGATTAAAGAATAACGAATAAAATATAATCAAATTCAGGAAATTTGTAAAGGACTCTTACAAATCAATAAAATATAAACAGCGAAGTAAAAAAAAAAAAAAGCATTTTTCCTTTATCAAATTGAAGTCAGAAAATAAATGATGTTTCCACTTCTAGTCAGAGTAGCTGACGGCAGACAAGAGCTCTCACTCCTAGGGCCAACTGAAAAAAACTAGGTAAAACACAGTAATCATCTGCTTGAGAGAAACAGAGAACTGCTGAGGACTTCAGAGAAGTGAGCTGCCTTCGTGGTCATTTTACCCTGGAGCACACCAAGTCTCACCATAGGAGAGGCTGAGTTCCACGCAGAGTCTACAGAAGGAGTGCTCTGGAGACAAAGAGGCCAAAAGAGCATTTGGTGGGGGACTCGAGAGGCTTCAAGTATACATTGGATTTCCTCATGAGGATATGTGCTAAATTATGGGGGCTGCACAGAAAGGGAGGTTTAAAATCTAAACAGAAAACTTCTGAAATGTAGGGCAGAGATATCTCATGAGATTTCAGAATCCACCAGAGTAGGGCCTACAGAATATACCAGTCTATTAGATGAAAACTTGGTGAGTTAGATGAATAAGAAGTTGAGTGAATGAGCTTCAATATCATCCTTGATTGGAGTAAGAGTGAACTCTTTCTTGAAGAAGATACTTGCTGGACCCTACAAAAATTTTATACACAATGTCTAGCACTCCATATAAAATTCTGAGGCATCCCAAAAGAGAGAGCTATGTGACTAAACCGCAAGAAGAAAAAGACAAAAGAATTAGAACCAAACATAATTGAAATATTGAAATTAACTGATAAGACTTTAAAATAATAATTAGCATGCCTGAGGAAAGAAGAAAACATGAATAATGAAGATAAAAAGATAAAGAATTTTACCACAGAAATTAAATACATTAAAAATTAACCAAATGAAATTTCAAAAGGACGAGTTTTTGAAATTAAGAACTCAGCAGGTATGTTTAACAACAGAGTAGATTCAGCAGAAGTTAAACTATTAACAGGAATATTTCCTCTAGATTCTGGGATTATCAGCGAATGTTCTGCAACTGCTTTTTATACTTCTGAATGTAAAACACTACAAAAAATATGTACATATTTTTAAAATAATAAGAAAAATATAACAACAAAAACATGCATGGGGTGGGTGGTGAGATAGCCAGGCACGAAAAGTAGGGTAATACACTCTACGTAGAGTGATTATAAGAATAAAGGCACAAATATAAGAAAAAAGGATGTTATTTTCAGAATATAAAGGCTATCCAATATCACTAGTATCTACATAGTGAAGTGCACCTCTAAAATCCCAATATATGGAGCTAGAAAGGGAAATAAATCTCAAGTCACAGCGAGAAATAAGCTTAGATCTATGTTATGGAGAGTGACTGGAAGTTTTAACATGGTCAGATTTTCATTTTTAATATATACACGTAGCTGCCATGTAGAGGACAGATTTAAGGCACCGAGACTCAAAGAAGGAAGTTCAAGTAGATAGTTGCAATAGCCCAGGTAGGTAAAGTGAAGACCTAAATTAGAGGGGTGATAGAAATACAAAAAGAATAATTTAAGAAACAAGTAGGATATCTTATCAGTAGGATTCTTCAATTCCTTGGAGAAGATTGGATGGTAAACCAGAAGAAAAAGTCTTCTATCAGTCTTGATTTCCAGTTAGGGTGAGACAGATATGGTGGTGTCATTAACCAAGATTGAAGAGCTAAATATGGGTAGTGGGAGGAAGTTTCAAAACGAAGGTGATAAATTCAGGCTTACACTTCTTGAATTTGAGGCACCTGAGAAACATCTGTACAGATTTATTCTGATGCTTCTCAATTAACTATCCAAAACTCGGAATTCACTTATTCAATGGAAATACAAAAATCAGGTTTCCAGGTATGATAGGCATAATAACTGTCCCCCCAAAAGGTCCACATGCTAATCCCCAGAACCTGTAAATTTGAAACCTTACATGGCAAGAGACTATTCAGATATAATTTACTTAAATCTTGGGATGTGAAGGTTTCTTGGATTATCCAACTAACTGGGCCCAATATAATCACAAGGATCCATGTAAGAGAAATGCAGAAAGGTCCAACAAAGAAGATGGCCATCAGACAACAAAAGCGAGAGGTTAGAATATGTATAGAAAGGGCCATAGGCTGAGGAATACAGATGGCCTTCAGAAGATAAAAAAGGTAAAGAAACAGATTCTCCTGCCAAAGCCTCCAGAAAAAACCAGCCCTGCCAACACTTTGTTAGTCCAGTGAAACTGATTTTGGACTTCTGACCTCCAGAACTGTAAGATAATAAATCTGTATTTTTTTAAAGAGACTAAATCTGTGGTAATTTATTGCAACATAAACAGAAAATAATACACTAGGTTACATTATCCCTCTTAAAAATGAGGAGTAAGCTTTGGTTTCATATTATAAAGACTGGAGACTTTTTACCACCAAATAAAAAAGAAAAGCTTGAGTCCTGGAAAAGGGAGGAGGGTGTGTGTGGTGGGGTGGGGGTGGGGGTGGGGGGCAAAGAGCAATAAGAAGAGCTTGGGGCCTTGAAACTGAGTCCAAGCAAAGACTGAAGTGAAGTGTATCTAGCCCTCTGACTCTCTCTCCCATGGAATACTCCTTCCCACTTGTTCATCTTCTGGCTACCAGGCTTGATGTGCCCAAATTCCTATTGTCCAGTTCAAGTGCCCACAGCGAACAATAAGGAGAAAGCAAATGAGAAAAATCCAAAACTTATTCTCTCTAAAAAGTGTAATCTCTTACACCAAAGTGGTTATTTTTAACCTTCAAAAATTCTATTTATTTTATAATCTTTGAATACTTTATGCTGATCCCATTCATTGCAGAAATGCACATATGCACAAGATTTTCATACAGGTTCCAAGACCTCCCAGTTTATGAACCTTGCTATTTCTATAAAATAAGCCTTCTTAGGCAAATATTTAACTGTTTCCCATGAAAATCTCTCTAGGAACTAAACAATAAGAATCTTTCTTATCTTTAATTAGATTTTGGAATTTATATTTGCAAGGGAGAAAACAAAAAGAGGTATTTTCTGGCCTCCAGTTGATTAAGTAACAAATGTGGCCTTATCTAAGAAGAAAAAAATAATTCAACACTAAGGAACAGAACACTCCTCTCAGCAATAAAAATTAGGATTATACTTGAATATAGTAGTGGATAAATATTAATCGACCTTCCTAACACAGGAAAGTTTATTTTATCATTATTTCCTATATTTAGGAGAAATAACTTTCTTAAAATTCATGGGCAAAAATATTAAGACTCTATCGTCCCATGGAGAGTCATTTGTCCAAAGACAAAATTTAAAAAGAAAATGAAGCAGCACACTGCATGGGATCTAATCCAAATGTAAAGCTGCTTTTCCTGAAACAACAGGACAGCAGCACCCACCACTGCTGTTGTCAACTGTTTAATTTCCGGTAATACATTACTACCCTCAAATCCAAAAATTCCACAAAATATTACTAATAAAAGTTCGTAGTTTAAATGAAAAGTACAGATTATTAAGTAAATACTCTAAAAAGGTATATGTTAAAAAATATTACTATAAGTAGAAAATTATATTTGCTTACAATACTAACAGACAAAGCAGTAAGTCAAAAATAAAACTGTATCTTAAAGGAACATTTCTGCTATTTTTAACTCAAAGTAAATTTAACTTGGCAGGTCATAGAGAGTTTTTTTGATGTAATAGTAATAATAACAACAATATCAAAAACTAGCACTAGGTGAACCTTTAGAATAGTGCCCAGCATACAGTCTTTGTGTTTTATTTGAATTTACTCCTTTCAGCTTCACAACCAACTTCCGAAGTCCTAAAAATTATGTCCATGTTATAGATGTGTAGAGTTCAGTATTGCTCATGGTTATATAGCCATTTATGTAAGTGGAAGAGCCAGGATTCAAACTCAAGCAGTTAGGCTCCAAGGCATCTTAAAGGTAGGAAAGGTGGCTCTGCTCTTCTCCATAGGTGTGACACTCAATGTTTATGTGCTAGATGCATAGATGTGTCATCTACAGCACTCAGAGTCCCATCTTCCCAAAGCTCTCTGAATGCTGCCTCATCAGAGAGCTCTATATCCACCCCAGCAAAGAGCTGTCGTTCTGAAAGACTCTGACCTGACAGCAGGACTGGGGTGAAGAAGGCAGGGGTTCTTTGAGATAATGAAGTTGAGGCTACTTCCTCTAGCTGCTATAATGACAAGAGAAGCTGTTCTTTCAGTAAGTTCTTATTTTTTGTAAAAGGTGGTATAAGGGGAATTGCTATATAATAGGTCTTCATTTTGTAACATTGGTGATATTTTGGAAAATATCACCTATGTCCTAGTTATAGGACAAATCTGGTTATTTTCCAGAGTTGAGTTCTCTACCTGAAAAGTTCCTTTCCTGGTGTTTATTCAAATGAATGCTTTATAAATGATTTATATTTTAACAAACAAGAAGATCAAATGTCAGTTGTATATGGTTCTGGGGATCAGCTATTTCAGTCACCTCTCTCCCAATACATAATGCAAATGGAACTAAAGTTAAAAAAAAAAAAAAAAAAGCTGGTTAGTGACAGAGGTAGGACTAGAATGAGCCCCCTGACTCTCGGTCCAGGACACCCTTAACAATACCCTGCGTTTCCAGGCATCTGACAGTGGGATCTGCTCAAAGCTCAATGGTATGGAAACAGAAAAGTTAGTATCATTGGTGTTACCAGAATTTATGGCTGCAAATGCAACTCAATACAATGAATTAAAGTCTTAACCCTCAAATGTACAACTACATATTTCTGGACTTTTCCTCCTTGGGAAAAGTATGTCTAAAGGCATAAATATAACCAAAGTAGAATCAACATGTAATTTTATAACATTTATAAATAAAATAAGACTGAAAACTCATAACTATTTCCAGCGCATAAAATAGCAAGTCAATAAAAAAGATAAATATTTCTTTCCAACTATTCTAAAACTTTTGATACTAAAGCAATAAAAAGACAAGGAAACAAAAATTGTACATAATTTGGCTGACCCCAAGAGTCCTGTCACCAATTAAGTTGCTTTCACTGACAGAGTTTTGCCTAAAACAAAAATACCATCTGTTTTACCTAAAACATTAAGATGTTCTATTTTCTTGTCAACTCAGAAATCACATCTGTACTCATTTTCCGAAAAGACAGCAAAAGACATTATATTTATGGGTGACTGCATAAGGAATGATGTTCAATCAAAATGTAATTTTCATCTACTGGAAGAAAATTTCATTTCTCCAATGACTATAACACTGCAACTTTGGAGGAACACACAGTACATAAACAGGCTGATTTTCACAAATAAAAAGACCTTAAAAGTTAATGTAGTAAAATAAGGTTGTTTTGTTGGTAAAGACAAAACTAGCAAATATCCACTTTTGTATACCTCTGTTGATGGCTGAAATCTATCTTGTGTAAGACTTTTAGGTGAAAAGATCAGGAAACAACAACTTTTTATTGGTGCTACATCTCTTCATGCTAGTGACGCATCATATAAGAAGTAAAAATATGAAAACAACAAAACAAAACCACTTTCTATTTTCAAAACACTTTTAAGACACAATATTGGTTCTGGGAAAGACACTCTACAATCCAACGAACCAAATGAAAATACAAAACACCTACAGAAAACATCACTCAGAGTGAACGCAAACACATCACAAGAGATAAAGAACACATTTCGAAGAAAAACACACAAGCTATCCAGCTACCTAAAATACCCTGAATATATATTAAGTACCTACAAAAAAATCTGACACCCAGTTATGTTTTAGTTTAAAAAGTAGCCCAATTTCACACATAATTTTCTTGTCTAAAAAATAAAAAAAAAATAAAATAATGCTAATCTCCAAATAAGGATGAAATAAATAAGTCCAAAGGCTCTATTTAAAATTTGTCTTTTACCACAAAGTTGTGAAGTGTTCTGAAGTCCAAGATGGGCTTGAAGCCCTCCCTGACTTTTTCAGGATCAGGAAACCTTCACTAAAATCGTTTTCCTTGTTCCGCTTTTGGTGCACGCTTTATTAATCTGCATTTAGAAGGAAAAAAAATCTGGTTCAGAAGAATGGAAGACTTTGAAATATGTCACATCACTTCAGTCTATGTTCTGAACTGCTGTGAGTTCATTAGCTTTATGTTAGCAATTTCAGAAGACATGATGGACACTAGGAGGAAAAGTGAGAGGACAGAGGACTAAGTGTGCAAGAAACTAGAAGAAATAAGCAACTAAGGAATCTCTCTCATACAGTTGTCAATTCCCCCTTCCCAATACAAATCACTTAAAAAAGCACGCATATTCCAGATATTTTACTTACTTTAACCTGGTCATAGTGTATTATATAACTCCAACTAATAGAGGAAGAAACTTTGATGCTACAGCAATAACACTCATTCAAAATCTGACACTACAGCAATAAGACTCATTCAAAATCTGAGTTATCTGGCAGACACACCGAAGCTAATGCCAGATCTTTTTTGACAATATTTATCTCCTTTCCAAAGTTTTTCTTAGGTCTACAAAGTTACATATTTCCAATTATTTTAACTGGAAAATATAATAATCTTTCCTAGACTACAGGTGGTAGTCCCCATGCTAACTCTGGCTTGATATTGCAAGGTATCAGAATATCTCACCATACATATATGGGCACATATTATTCTTCCCTATCTTCTGCACTTCCCTGATTATGGTCTTTAATGGGGTAATTGCAAGATGTTGTAAGCAACAAACAAAATTGCTTTACTATCATTAGATAAACCACACAACTAAAATATCCTGTGTAAACTCAGTTCCTTATATAATAATCTGACAACAATAAACTAGAACCACACAGCTAGTTAAGAAAGTTTGATTTAAAGTATGAACAATAAAATGGCAATTGAAACACAGACTAACCAGGTAATTTAGCAGGTGTTTACTGAACACATAAACTACTTTGCCATTGTTTTTAAAGAAATAAAACTTAAAACCATCATTTAAAATGCAGTCTGTTCAACCACTTCCACAAATTAAATCTAAATAATAAAACCTAAAATAATTTTGTAACTAGGAACAAAGTCATAGCAGACTAACTACAATGGGCCTAGGAAGAAAGATTCTTTTAAAGTTCACATAAAATTTATGGGAAAAATGACTTAAGATACCACTCTATGAAAGTACTAAGGAGACAAACTCCACATTGTAAATCACTTAAAAATCAACATATAAGATTTACGGTAGCCTATTGACATTCTCTTGCTATTTCTAAATGGCAGTAAAAAATGTATATATAACTACTATACAATTATATTATTTAAAGAAGCTGATCATAAACCTTAAACTGCCTGATGCAAGAATTATAAAAAGTATTTCAGGAGGCAGAAGAAATAGGATTTTTTTTAAAAAAAGACAAATTCTGATAACAAGAACTCTTGAAGTATCATCGGAAAGCTATAACACCCTAGTAAAGGAAAGGATTCCTGTGAAGAAAAAAGTCAACACAAATATCTCGGTGCTTAGGGAATGTGGTACAGAAGGGTTAGGGTCAGCACTGCTTCACTAGCAAAGGTTTCTTGAGAGATAAGACATTTTCCAACAGACCACTGAAAGGGATGGGGATCAGGACAGAGAGGACAAGTTGAGGCACTCAGCATGGATACTAATAACTGACACCAGTTAGAAGAGTCAAGGTGGTTTCTGCTATACTCTGTCTTTATTAGGAAACTGGGTAATTATTTTAAACAATATCATAATTTTTCCAAATCATTACTCTATAGGTCTATAATCTCTATCTGCAAAGTTCGGAAAGCTCTGAATATCAAGATTTTTCAAAAATGTTTCATGGCAAAACCTAACTGAACTGACATGAAGGTACATATAATTATTTATCAAACTTCAGAAATTTTAAAGTATTTGATGACTCCGGCCTCAAAAATCTGAAGTATTATATAACATGCCATATATGCATATTTTTAAATTTTCCTAAAATTAAAAAAATTTTGAATTCAGAAATATATCTAGCCCTGAAGATTTTAGGTAAAGGATTGGGATTTGTATTTATGGGCAGGGGCAGGCTATACAGTAGAGTCTAAGTTACAGACTACTTATAGAAGACATCCTGCCTGTATAGGTTCTGAGCAAGAAAGAACCAAGAAATAAAAGGAAAAAGAAAACTTAACACATTCTAGCACAGTGCTACACAAGTCAGGAAGACAAATAAATCTGTCATTGAATGGCTGGCTGACCGAACCAAGGAATAAGTATATTTTAACATGGTCCTAAATAGGGCACTAAAAAATTGTAAATGTTTAAAAATACTGTATTTTCTTAAATGTGAACATCCCAAATCCCAAGAGGGCAAATATACTCTTATTTTATGAGCTTTTACTTGATCTCTCCCAATTCTTAATTTTGCAATACCCAATTAGTTTTGGTTTGGAATAAATAGGAAGTCTCTGAGTGTCTTTAATAAAAAGTGTTTCATATGATTTTTCTACCTGACTGATAGGAAGTCTCAAGAATAAGCTTTTAAGAAGCTTCTAGCACCCGGCACTGATTTATTCAGCACAGATGTTCCTACAGTGTACAGAATACAACTCGTTTGTGCCGAAGAGG
>NW_011888887.1:3751712-3754136 GCF_000151845.1 Pteropus vampyrus | reverse complement strand
GACCGAACCAAGGAATAAGTATATTTTAACATGGTCCTAAATAGGGCACTAAAAAATTGTAAATGTTTAAAAATACTGTATTTTCTTAAATGTGAACATCCCAAATCCCAAGAGGGCAAATATACTCTTATTTTATGAGCTTTTACTTGATCTCTCCCAATTCTTAATTTTGCAATACCCAATTAGTTTTGGTTTGGAATAAATAGGAAGTCTCTGAGTGTCTTTAATAAAAAGTGTTTCATATGATTTTTCTACCTGACTGATAGGAAGTCTCAAGAATAAGCTTTTAAGAAGCTTCTAGCACCCGGCACTGATTTATTCAGCACAGATGTTCCTACAGTGTACAGAATACAACTCGTTTGTGCCGAAGAGGACAGGTAAGAAGCCAATGATGAGAAAATATGGTAGATGTCCTGGCATCTAGTTAATGAGCCTAATGAGTAGATGCTGCTAGTTGCCTGCCAAATAGCCACTCTCACATTCTCCTTTACTGACAGAAACTCAATTTTACTTAGGATGACAACAATCTAGCTTTTAAAAAAAAGGTAAAAGAAAAAACCTTAAATCTGCATGCTGGGGGTAGCCATGTGACATAGTTTCGGCCAATGAAATGTAATTAGAATTCACTAAGTGGAGTTTCCTAGAAAGTTGTTAAATCCCTAATTTAATAAAAGTCAGCAGACTCAACTGGCATAACTTTCATACTTGTTCCTCTTCCTTCCTGGCTGGAACACAGCAGCAATGTCTGGAGAAGCAGGCACAACTTTGAGACCATGAGAACAACAGTCAGAGGCTAAAGATGGCAGAGCTGAAAGGTAAAAGGGGCCTGGTCCTTTGATGACTCTGTGGAACACATCACAAGGTCCAGACCACCTACCTTGAAACCTGTTCATAAGAAAAATGAAATGCTTTCTTGTGAAGCCAATGTTACAAGGTTTCTGTTAAAAGCACTATGCAGTTGAATGCAATCCTAAATGAAATACTATGCATGCAAGAAGTAATATTGAGTAACATGGGGGGTTAAGAAGTACAAAACCTTAATATTAATCTTAAAAGAAGATAACATTGAATGCAAAATGATTCTGCTAAAGCAAAAATTTTCCCATAAAAATTCATCATTGTAAACAAACTTTTCCTTAAAGGGTTGCTTATTTTTAAATATGTCCTTTACTTAACTGCCTATCAAATATTACACAAAACTTCTTGCTCATAGTTTTCATCTTCTCCATTTCAATTAGTTATCAATTTAGCAAACACCTCCCATGTGCCAAACACTTCTTTCTAATTTCATGCAACTATTCAGAACTTCTTTAATTTAAACAAATCTTCTGCATTTTCTCCATGAAACCTGAAAGGCAGATTTCATAAAAATGTAAGCTATAAATCTCAGATTTACCAATCCCATGTTGTCTTTATTACAAAAAATAAATGCTTATCTGGAATCTTTTAAAAACTTTATATAAAAGTTTGTGAACACAAAATTTTTGACCAATTCATTAATAGTTATGGTTGATCAAAATTTAAGTATTTTAAAATATTTGTTCACATGATAAAGCTAAGAGACATACCTGCCAGTACGATGCCCAGTTCAAACACTCCTGGTACATATTACTAGATCACTTTCCTGAAAGACTGCTAGGTGTCATGGTAGTATGATTAACAAGACTCAGCCCATGACTTCACAGGATGTATAGCAAATCTTTTAGAACATTACAAATGTAATAAGTGAGATAATAGTGAGTAAACACATAGTCCCATGGGAGCATACAAGAGTGACAACAAGTCTTGATTCAAGGATATCAGGGAAAGGTTCCAGAGAATGTAGTATCGGAGTCCTAAAAGATAACTAAGAACCAATCAGGCAAATTGTAGGGGGCAGGGAGTAAGGATTTTTTGGGGGGTTATACATATTTTTTTCCAAGAAGCAAAGGTCTAAAAATAAGAGAGAACATGGTGTGTCAGAGAATTGATAGTTGAAGGGCCAAAGCACACAGTGCAGGCTGGGGTGATATGAAAGATGATGCTCGAGAAACCAAAATGTAAACACATAAGCCAAGTTAAAGAGTCTGAGAGTTTAACCCTAGGGCAATGGAGGAAAAACGGGTTTTTGGTAGAGGAGTTACAACATCATTGCTAATTATTTTTTGAGTGCCTGCTAAATGCTAAATTCTATACTATGAAGTTCATATACATACATAACTTTATTTAATTCCTCCAACAAATGCATGAGGCAGGGACATCTGTCACAGGGTTGTCACCATCACCTAGGGAAGAGACAGTAGCAGCCTGAAGTAGAATAGTGGCATTGAAGATGACGAGAATGGGCAAAACTGAGATACCTTTAAGAAGCAAAATGAAAAGATCTGATGTTTGGATATGAGTTGAAAGAAAGAGACAAAGATGATCAGGGTAAATCCTATAATT
>NW_011888887.1:3747530-3750507 GCF_000151845.1 Pteropus vampyrus | reverse complement strand
TATATTTACATATATATATGTAAATGCTTTACCATGAAATATACAGATGTGTATTACTTCCTAATCTACTGATGTAAGATCAAAGCTTCTGCTTTGACTATGGGACTACGAATTGGAGTCTTGTGTCCCATTTTCTGCATAACCATATATGTGGTTTCTAGCTTAAGTTTTTCTAAATTGACCAAGAACTTAAACATTAAAAAAAATATTAAGCTATCTGAGTTACAGACTGCTTCTACACCTTTGTGATTTCTTCCCATATCTTTTGTAGGTATCCTGCCAATATTTATCAGTGATTCACCTTTGCTGAAAATTTCCAGAGCACTCAACTTTATCTAAAAAAATTTTTTTTTGCATAATTCAACAATTTAATGAAAATGAAATTGCAAGGGAAAAATAACAAGAACAACTGATTTGGGAATAATTGATTCATAACGATCAAAGAAATCAACTGAAATACTGCAGGGAGAGAAGTGTGACAGCTGTAGCCTGTTAGCAACAAGGTCAGGAGGCCATCGGTACGGATAATGAATGGAGAGTATTAGCTAATCTAGTTGGTCAATTAAGTGGAGATTTGTTAATAGAGACCTTAAGCAGAGAATCTGTCTAAAAAAAGAAAAGAATCTGCTAAATAGCCTTAAAACGCAGCACCCTCCTTGTATAAAAGTATTTGTCTATTTTTCTAGTTGGTAAAGTACCAGAATTTCAAAGCTATAGGGGTAGACTTTTTAAAAAGGAAAAGGAATCAATTTCCATACCTGATTTTAAATATCTGCATGTTGGTTTTATTTCTGTTTATCATTGGTCAGTAATTGTATTTTTCAGTCCAGTTTGATCACCTTTTTAGTTTGTGGATATCTTAAGTTGTGGTAATAGGCTGACTGTCGAACCAAGGTTTTGGTGTTCCTCTGATTGTTTATCATCTCCTATGTTTTCATGAGTTTCAATAAGAAATTGAGAAAGTCAGTCTCAGGGTTCCTAGTCAGTCATCATATAAAATGGAAGTGTCAACTGTTTTTTTATATGTAATAGGCATTACTTCATCTAAGTCAATGTGAGGTTGAAACAGTATTTCAGAAGTTAATACTCATCATTCCTGATATAAAATAATAAATAGAAATGTTAAGGGTGGAGAGAATACTGTGGGGAAGGTGGAGCCACTAATTGGACCCCCAAAGACCTTTATATTTCCCTGAAAAATCAGGCAAAATGCAAGCCTGTGAATGATTGATTGAGAATGGCAAACACCGGATGTAATTATTTTATGTTGCTACCCAGAAATTATTGTTCCAAAACTAGTTCCAACTAGGCAAAGAAGTTGTGATGTAAAATTAACTAATGTACTGTGTTGAGGTTATCTCTAATTCCCTTAGAAACTTTTCATTATTTAAATAAGTTACTATATTCTACTCAGTCTTTTGAGTAAAACATCCTTCCTAAATACATCCCAGGTTATAGACAGGCTGAAACTTGTTTCTGTATAACCAAAGAACAGGTCGATCTATATCTGGAAAAAGTCATAGTTAACAAAATACAACTCAGGTTTCGGAATGTAGATGAAAATACATACTTTTCAAGAGCAATTAATACTTAAACAGAAAATCACCTCAGATGCGAGTTTAGGAACTCATCTTTCAAGTTCAATAATGAGTATTAAATTCATAAATGGACTATGCTATTAATACTCAGACCTAGTCTAGAACTGCTGTTTTTCTTTAAGAGTTTCAGTACTGTCAGTTAACAATTCTCCCATTCGAAGTTCTAAATTAGCTTTAAAAGTAAAGGACATGTGAGCTGCTCTCTGAATACTAGAAACTGTGGAGAGTCCAATACTAGAATTTGTCAAATCTTAGTCAAATTATGTATTCTATTATCACCTTGAATTGCCTTGGGATAATCTTAAAGTGTAGCCCACCATTTTTAAAAGAGGAAACCCTCAATTCTCCTGACTTTATACATTTATTTTTCTGCTAACTAACATGAAGACATTTCTACATTTGATTTCTAGTACATGACTAGATTTGAGCCAAAACCATTACAATCAATGAGCAACACTAGTTATCACTACTAACACTTTTCCATCTCCCCCAAAGAAAAACAGTCAAGCAAAAGGTAAGCCCCATCTTGACATTCAAAGCTCTCTCATCTGACTCCAGTTTCTCAGACTAAAAATACCGTGGCTCAAGTCGTGGCATCTCAGTTCAATCACTGAGCTACAGCTGCTTCTACCATGTCTGTATTATAGTAAATAATACCGCCAGAATCTGACTGGTTTGAATTCTGTTCTCCTAGAAATTCTATTTCCAAAGAATAAAAATGAGGCTGAGAGCTTGGTTTCTTCACTTAAAACTTACATTTAAACAACTGGTAGAGATATTAAATACTTTCTTAGACACATTCTGACTTGGTATAAAAATATGTTGATGGCACGGTGACCAATGAAAAAATGATCTAAAGCCTTGAATTACTGCTAGAAGAACTGCTGTGATAACAGTATTAAAAACAGAAAATGGAGAATCAGGCAAATAGTCTATGTTGGCAACAATAAATAAGTCTTAAGTGTAAAAACTGATCTGATAAGGTCAACTCATTAGGGTATTTGGGAGTATCTTTCAAATCTTTTTTTTTTTTAGGCGAGGCAACCCTTGGTTGACCTCGCAGATTGCAAGGACCTTGTCAGCTTACAAACCTTTATTATTTTTTTAATTTTTTATACCTTAGCACCTGGTCTTCCCAGGTGGTCTCCCATCCAAGTACTAACCAGGCCCGACCCTGCTTAGCTTCTGAGATCAAATCATTCTTAAGAGGCCCCAAGAATGCAATCTCAACAAAGTTAATTCTATAAGTGCTATGATGCCAAGATGCAACCTAAAATTTTTCAGGTCTTATGATATGAAACTCTAAACTCTAAAAGGAGCAGTTGTCCAAATGCTAAGCAAATTCAAAGCTCCACTGAATTACTGTTTAATTGATTTTT
>NW_011888887.1:3717272-3746700 GCF_000151845.1 Pteropus vampyrus | reverse complement strand
AAAAAAAACAGAGGAAATTAAATTAGAGGTGCTGGGAGGCCATCCAGGGAGAACCATTCAATAAATAAAGGGCAATGGGGGTACCAGTGTCTTATATCCAGTTGATGTTCTGAAGTCACTCAAGCCCAGATAACACTAATTCCCTTTGTGTCTCTACATAGTTAATGATTTCTTTACAATTTAATCCCCTCTTTTTCTGGCCAAAAGAAAGAGATGTAGGATTCTTTACAAATAAATACTTTTCTAAAAATTAAAAGCACTTGAAGGTGAATTTTTAATAGTGATTTGAATAAATTACTCTCAAACTAAAAAAGTTTCCACTCGAAAAATTAAAATTTCCAATTTATAGATGTTATCTCAATATAATTTTATTATATACCTGGTGGCATTTCGAATTGTACCTTTTTAAGATTAAAGTATGTTTTAAAAAATATTCGTTACCTTGTCAAACCACATGGCTTCCCTGCCTGTGCTGTGGCAACATTTATTCCTGTTCTGCCTGAACAGATGAAATACTGAAGAAGACTGAAATCTCTTCATTTGTCATAGGCTTTTCCCTTGCATCCTCAGTGTTCTCCAAGTCCCTAATCCTGTAAGTCTTTATATCACGTTTCTTTACAATTGGCTTCCTTAGGCAAGTATGATGAAGAGAGAAATAGAAACATTTAAGGCTAGACAATTCATGAATTGTTTAGGGTTCCCTAACTTTCAACTCTTAATTGTATCTACTTTTTAGACAAAGACTACGGATGCATATGCTATACATCTTATATAACTTCATGAATTAAATCAGGCATATCGATATGTACTACATCACTATCAGTAGATTATGGACTATTTTTTTAAATACTCACAAACTAAATAATATTAGGTTATGGATATAACTAACTTTGCCAAAAGCATGACCAAATTCATTTACATGTATTATTTAAATAGTATGGGTTTAGATCAGTGTTTCTCAAACTTTTTACATTATAGCCTCCTTAAAGACTCTTTTTAGACATTTTCCCTAATACAATTTTAATACTATACATAAAATGTATGTCTGTTAGGTACTATTATATACTATATTTGTGTTTTATATATTAAAAAGAATAACTTTTTTCCAAATCTCTGAGAACCAAGTTTTAGTCTCTTGGGGAAGATATCTTCCCCACTGAGAATACATGTTTTATTTAGATTAATAATTAGTTGCTCAAATAAGAATTATGCTTAATATCAAAATAATGCTAAGCCATAGAGAATCTTGGAAGACTCATGAAGAGTGAGAGAAAAACTCAGGCCAATACTTCTGAAATTTCCCCATTTTAAAGACTGAGAAGTGCAGATAATTACTTAACTTTCAGTACCTACTAGATAAAACTCAAATTCTTCCATTTTAAAGGCCAACATCATTCCTCCATTCTTCACTGATTTTACTGAGAGATCAGTAACTCAGATAAATTGTGGCTAACAAGAAAAACAGATTTTAAAACCCAAAATGTAAATAGTTCTATTCATGAGGCTCTAACGTACAAAATGGATAATAAAGATAAAATAAGAATCTGACAATCCTAAGTATTCCCAATTCACCTAACTATGGAAATAGCAACATTAACATTTGGTAGAAAAGAACTGTGAAGAAAGAATATTGAGACGAAGAACACTGTTAACATATAAACTTTAAAACAAAATATCAAAAAGCGATCATTTTACTAAGGGCCTCAAAAATTCTATTTGTTTATCTATAATCAAAACTTCTCAATATTAAAACTCTTAATTAATATACCCATATCTCCTAACTTTCTTTTTCCAGCACAGGTAAGTCTAAATTCTCACTTACTGCTGGCAAAAGCAAGAACAGCATAGGAGGAGAAACCACAGGGTACATCTCTTTTTCTGACCCATTTTGGTCTCATCCCCACTGTATCTCATCCACCCTAACATGCCTCCCCAGTAAGGCTAATGGGGGAGGGATGGAGCATAAGTTACTTATAGCCAGCGTATGTCATTCTTACAGTCAGCAAAAACAAAGATGTTCCCTGACCAAAAGAGAAAAGGGAAAAAAAGTTAATAGATAAGAGGATTATGTATAAAACCAAAGAGATTTACTGGCATCACAGTTTATTAGGGACACGATATTTAAAAAAGAGCCATATAACCCAAAATGCATCAAAATGTTACTTAAGACAAATTATATTAGTTATAATTTTATAACTAATATATATTTTAAATCTCTACTTACTGAAGAAAGTCAGCTATGGCTTCAGTCTATATTTAATGAAACTTTGAACTTTACTAGCAACTATAAATTTTCCATAATACTTGGATTCCATTTACTTTTAAATAACTTTAATAAAGCATACCTAGTTAAAATCATGAATTACTCTTTATGATTATTCTTTTATCCTATAATTTTATAAGCGTTGATATTAAATTTCTCAATTGAGATAGTAAAAAGTTACATTATAGAAATATAGTGTGAATCTGGGTATATTGGTCACTGATTGATTGATATGTGGTCATTAAAATCAGATGACCTAGTTAAATAATTGACAACAAAAACAAAACATTTCTTTGTAAATCAGAGGGAGCCATCAATTAAATGCCTCAATTTTAAGTCAACTAAACACCTTTCTCATTAAACATAATATAAATCAATAGCGCTAAAATGAGGCAGTTTGATCAGTACAATCACATTTATCTAGTAAACATTTTACAGTAGAAACATTTATCTTCTAATAATAATTTTCTTTCTTCATTTAAAAACAGATTAAAGAACAATGAAAGTAAGTAAACAAAAAGGAAATCAAGAAAAAACAATCTAAATAATTAATTTTACAAAGATAAGGTAATTTTTATCATAAAGCAGGGATTGAGGAGTGTATTTCTGATATGGGCTATTTATCATCCCATATTAAATATCTGTAAGAAATATTGTAATAATAGTTCCTTCAACAATCAAAGCATCAAGCACTGTGTTAGCTATTAACATTCAACATGACACAATCATGGGAGAAAATCCATTTCTTAAAAAAATTTTTTTAAATCAATAAATTGATTAAATGAAATACCACCTCAAAATATATAATGGCTAGAGAACAGAATCATGAAAATCAAAAAAGTCAAGTCAGAAAAGTAGTTAAAGTTTATGATAAACGTATTTACCTTGGCTCCTCACTCAGCTTTATTATTTTTTTGTATTGTAGAGAAGCTTGTGATTTTTGCTGCAAATCCTATAAAAATGAAGAAAAGTTTTTAAGTTAAAAGAAATTTCAAAGTTATCTATGTAATATTACTTTGCAAAAACCCTGAAAAGGGCATAATAGGGAAAAAAATTCTCTTTCCAGCTATGTAATGTCCAAAGTTCAAAATAAATAATTCTTGTGTATATGTGTACAGATGTGTGTATTTAGTTGTCAAGTACAGTGAATGTTACAGGGACCAGAATCCAAAATGGGTAGTTCCAATTAGGAACCAAATAAATCCAGTTCCAGAGATAAGTGTGCGAAAAGTCTTAGCACTTTACTTTTGTATCATGTTTCATATACTTAAGAAATGTGTCCATTTATTTCATTTTTTACCATAATATGACAATATATAATTATGATTTCATTATAAGCATTAGCACATAAAAATATCTCTAATTCCACATGTGTAAATTCAAATTACATGTAAAATGTCAAAGTTTATCATTCACAATAGATTCTAGTGACAAATAAAATCGAATTTTAAAATATCTGAGTGCCCAAGTGGAAGTGTGAAGAGGATTGCAATCAACCATTTTTTCGACTGTTTTTCCTTACTGCAGAATAGCATGTTCTTCCTTTCAAAATAGGTTTTGTTTTATTAGCTCATCTGATCCTAATAACAATACAGGCCAAGACAGATGTATCATCCCATTTTACAGATGAATGAGGGCTCACAGATGGTAAGTAACTTCCAAGCCCCATGCAATCAGGTGCAGGGGTTGAGGTTAACAGTCTCCTACATCCTCAATCACTGCTATACTGTTAACATGCATCTTAGCACACTGCCCATAAACTCCATGGATGCTTAGGATCATTCAAATTGAAGTTTAGCAAGAACAGATTAAGGATTTACGGAAGTTCAAATATCAAGGGGCTTTCAATTAAAGCCAAATAAAATAACTAATTATAAGTGTAGTTACCTTACAATATATTATCTTAGTGTTCTAAAAGCCTACATGTTTCACATATCTTGAAGTAAGTTCTTTATTTTATTTTTCATGCTTTGATTTGGTTCAAACAAAATACACACCACGAATCAAATATAGACACGCTAATAGGAAAGAAGAACACACAGGTAATTTATATAAAGTGATACAAATTCCAAGTAATATACAAAGAAATGATTAGTTTTCAATGTCTCTTTTCACTAAGCTTCTCGCTTGCTTTTCCAATCCAAGAACAAAAGAATCACGCATTTTTATAAGAAATACAAGAGATAGCAACTAACCATTTCTAGAAGGGTATCAAAAGAGGGAGAGTCGTATGCATGTTTGTCCTTCAAAATAAGAAGTAGTGCAGAATGTCCGATTATCTTCTTCAAATTCGTTAATGAATGAAAGAGTCTGTGAACCAAAAATTGCACTAGTCTAAGTAATTAAAAAAATCTGTATACAATATTTTCAATTTCTTTAATAATGGTCAAACCACCATTACCTTCATCCTATATTCACAAAGTGAAACCTAGAATGAACCTATGATAAACTGGCTCTTTTTTGACCAAAACTAAAAGCTTAGAAAAAAATAGTGAATCAAAAGATATCACTGATAAGGACTCATTTTAAACAGAAAACTTTCTGAACATACCAGAAACATATAAACTTATTCAAACTACTTATATTTTCTAGGAATATTATGCCAAATAAGAATATCCAGCATGATTACCCCAATAGGTTTTTGAAGCACTGATTTAATATTTTACCTTAGATAAATCTTTAACGAGAATTGACACAACAAAAGAAGACATGAGATTTAACTCTCATTCACAACAAAATTCAATTGGTATACACACTTTAAAGAATTCAAATTCTTGAAGAATTCAAGTAGATTATTTTGTTGGATTTATTCATGTTCTTGTTCAAAACTAGAAAAAAGAACATTTTTCACAGATTTGAATAATTAAATTGTCTTTGCCTTCGTAATTAAAATTGTTAACTACTCAAACTGTATTTTTATATCTCATGAACCAAAGGATGCTTATGAATAAAGTGATTCAAAATCAATACTGAAATATAATCTTGGTACATCACCAGTAATTGTTGAAGCACTACACATGGAAAGAAACTTGCTTGAAGTTTTTTTCAAGTTCAGTTTTATTGCTTTAAAGCTTTATAGAGCGGACATCCCTAAGTAAACTCATACTGGAGAAATCTGTAGAGAAACTTTGCTAATCATGTTTTCAATCAACCAACAGAATCAATCTATTATGTTTATAGAGTGATTATATTATCTTCCCCAACACAAGAAGCCATTTTTGATCTATCCATTAAAAACATTTTTATTGACATTCAACAACAACAAAAATATGTAAAGGAATTAGAAGTAACTTTTTTGCACTAATAACTTTTGAGCACTAAGATCACCTTCAAAGATGAAAGTGATCATGATTGACGAGATATTAATTAAATATATTTACATAGTAAATCTATAACTATAGTATTAAAATCTTATGGATTTCACTTCAGGCCATCATCCAGATAAATTTCTCATTCTATTCGAATGTTTTCCTAGATGGTAACAAGCATTCTCACCAGATTAAAAGACCCTATGAATGCATACAATTCAATTACAGGAACAAGTCCCTCAATTTAGGTTTATTTTTATTATCTACATGTCTATCTTTATTAGGCCATCTGTACCTACAGAATAAAAGTCATGTTCTCCATCAGCTAAAACCTTATATGTATTACACCATATTAAAGAGTACTAGATAAACCGAGTGAATGCCAGGAATCAGTGTTTGTATCCAAAAAAGCACATGTGTGTGCCTTTCTTCAAATGAGATGAGCACTAACAACTAGCACAGCAATCCCCAAATGCTTTCTCAGGATATATAAAGCTTTGGTTAAAATAAAACTAAACTAAACACAGTAAATAAGTTTGGGAAATACTGGATAAAACAAAATTTTAAATGTTTCAACATTTCATCAATGTGGGATTTCTCAGAGCCTCCAATTTCCAAACATGCCCTTACCCTATTATTATAGAACAGTTCGCGGAATATCAGGAATCAGTTTTCTAGTTTGTTATCATTGTTGGTGTTTCAAGAAAATGTTGTCATGTTTGTCATTCAAAGTTTGATTTATATGTCAGGACTCTCACTTTGTTCATTTTTTTCTCTTACATACCTTAATCAGAACTTAGGAATTGACAAATTCTAAATTTTTTTGTAACTGACCTCATTACCATTTATTTCTTCTCTTCCACATAGGCCTTTTATCTATCCACTTTTAAGCTGAACATCCAGTACAAATACTGTCCCAGTCTAATTCATTTTTTATGTCTGTATACAATATTTTTAATTAGGATTAATTGATAATTGATAATTAGGATTAATCTCCAAATATGCCATGATGTATTCTTGCTCTCCAGCTTATAATTATAAAAAACATTCAACCTATCATTGAGAGCCTGACTCTGAAAGTCACCCTTAGATGGCAGAAGAGAAAGCCAGAAGGGTCTGGAGCCCTGATGGCACTGTGGAGCTGTCATACCTGTACCCAGTGACTTGCATACTTCTTTAATACGGCATAAAAATAAGCAGGATAAGATTTATTCTGTTTCGAGTTGCTATTACTAGCAGCCAAATGCCATCCCTAACTCATACATTTCTTCATAGGGACATATCTGCCAACATGTGAATAAACGGTAGTCAATAGTCCAAGAACAAGAGAAAACCCTATGCTAGCTGCCTCTTTGTTTATAATTCTCTTACTTGTGTTTTGAAATTTCCAACTTAAAATGTCTGTGATAATCATTTGATAATTGTTTATGACTTTTCAATGAAATGTGAAGTGCTTGCAAAGCAAATTTAACAATGTCAAGTACAATTTGAGAATTACTGTTTCTTTCTTTTGTAAGATGTAATGTTGTGCAGGGATGTTTTTATAAGCTAAAAGTAATACCAAACACCTGGAGGAATTAATGACACCTTCTGGAAAGATGATGAGACAGGAAATGTTTTGTAGCGAAAACTCAATGACCTGTATCCAAATCTCTTTCAAATATGGCAACCAGAGAGAAAGAAGGCAGTGCAGGAGAATGACTTCTCTTTTTCCTCTTAGGAGCTCTGGTTTGATTCTAAACAGCCTCCCATTTAAACTCTCAATAAGCCATGAAGATAGGAAAAGGTGAAAAGGAAAAATGGAAGATCTGACCCTACTTTCAGAAATGCCTGAGGCCAAAAAAAAAAAAAAATTTCTTTCTGTGGGAGAAATATCAACATCATTATCATCTAGTGACTGTTTTCTACTTTAAGCTCAGCTTAAACCTCAATAGATGGATGCCAAATACATTTGCCACAGAAAATTGAGAGGTAGTCAAGATACAACCTTGAATATATTTTTAAGGACTTAATTCAATTAATAAAACCTCAAGAATATTTTTTCCCCAAATTTCTTAAAAGGTAGTCAAAAACTTTTAAAAAAATTTAATTAACACTTATTATAAGTAACAGTTGTGGATCCTTTTTTTAATATGACTTTATGTGTTGTTATCACTTTTCACATATGGGGATATTTATGTAAAAATAGATTTACTTTGTAAATCTATATTTTAAGAAAATCAGGGCATATTTGTAATGATTTAAAAATATCATCAAAGCATACCACTGCTGATAGCAAAAAAATCTGCAAGAAATAATAATGTAAACAGTGGTGAACAACTGTCAAAACTCCTTCTCCAGTGTAGGAATCTCCTCTGCATTGACCCTAATAAATGGTAACCTGAACTCTAGCATGATTTTAAGACCACGAAATCTCTCTATCATAAAACATAAGCCTTTCCATTATTGGGAGGCACTGTTTACAAAATCCTCTGCTATTGTGAAGCCTATACTTACTGTTTTTAATTAGGCATTATGAAAATAACTGAGTGTCAAACACCTCATTCATCTGATAGACCTTCAAAGAGTTGAAGATGGCTTTGCCATTAATACTCAGACTATATCCTTTTATCCAAATTCCTTATTTCACCCATATCTGACAAGGTTTCTAGGTTCCTGTACTTCCTGGCTATGCTTCTAGGCTTATTCTTTTGTGTCAATGTCCATTTTTTTAAAAAAAGAGGTATCCAAGAACAACTGGACATGAAGTAGGATGAAATTAAATTTTCATACAATAAAGTGCAGCTCTTTTATCTCTCTGAATTTTAACTATCGTTTTGATACCAAATCCTTAGTCAGGAAGGTACCATAATTACCACACTGTTTTTTGAGAAAACAGAACCACTTTTACAATAATGTTTTACCACTCCATTTGCAAAAATACTCTGCAATTAAAAAGTCGGGACAGCTAGTACTCTGTCAACAGATTTCTTGAAAAATGCTTTGAAAATTGGTGTTTTTTAATAGCAATAGTTATAAGGGATATCATTATTAATGTACTCTGATATATATTAACAATTTTGTCAAATTATATAAGCTTATAACCCAAAATTTTAAAAGATTTTGTTTTAAGATCACTTTTCAAAATTATATTACCTGGTACCATAATCCACAACCACCAAATCTTTTGCAGTTCCTGTGATAGCATCATGATGTTGAAATAGTCCTAAATTCCTTCTGGCTTCTGTCAGAGTCGTGAAATCGGATGATGAAAGAAATGCATTTATCTTGTATTTCTGAGCTTGTTTCAGGGCGAAATAGTAAAGAATTTCAGCAGCCCTAATTGCATAAAATAGTCATTATTTTATTTCAAAGCAATCAGTTCGGTTTACTATCTAAAAGGTGTCACTGTTACATTTTCAAATTTTTTTTTAAAGAAATCACAGTTTCAGTACAAAGAATTCATAAGAAAGATATTGATAACAAACATTCCTATAAAACCAAGGTATCAAACTTATACAACAATAACAACAAAAAAAACAAACAGTCCAATTAAAAAATGGGCAGAAGACCTTGAACAGATACTTCTCCAAAGAGGAAATACAGATGGCTAATAAACATATTAAAAGATGTTCAAGGTTGCTAATCATCAGAGAAACACAAATTAAAACCACAATGAGATATCACCTCACACCTGTCAGAATGGCTATCATCAATAAATCAAAAAGCAACAAGTGTTGGTGAGGATGAGGAGAAAAGGGAACCCTCATGCACTGGGGGTGGGATTGCAAATTGGTACAGCTGCTATGGAAAACAGTATGGAGGTTCTTCAAAAAATTAAAAGTGGATATATCATTTGACCCAGCAATTGCACTTCTGGGTATTTATCCAAAGAAAACCAAAATAATAATTCGTAAAGATCTATGCACTCCAATATTCATGGCAACACAATTTACAATGGCCAAGATATGGAAGCAACCTAAATGCCCATCAACAGAAGATTGGATAAAGAATTTATGGTTCACATATACAATGGAATATTACTCAGCCATTAAAAAAGAATGAAATCCTACCATTTGCAAAGACATGGACCTAGAGGTTATTATGCTGAGTGAAATAATTCAGACAGAGAAAGATAGATACCATATGATTTCACTTAAATGTGGTATCTAAGGAACAAAAAGAACAAACTAATCAAAAACAGACTCACAAATATAGTAGACAATTTGGTGACGGACAGAGGGGAGAGGGTTTGGGAGGCTGGGAGAATGGGCTGAAGGGTTAAAGAAGTACAAATTAGTAGCTGATAGTTGGGCATGGGGAGCATGGAAGAGAGAATGCAGTTAGCACTAATATGATGGCTAAGTGGAGGGCCAGGGAAGGGAGGGAGCAATTGGGGGGATCGTTTTATGAACATTACAGATGTCTAAACAATGTCCTGTATACTTGAAACTAATTTAAATAAGTAAATTTATCTTTTTAAAAAAGGTAACTAATAAATCTAAATCCTCGGTCATCAGAGAACAACATGTCTATCTTGATACAAAGGGCCCTTGTTCTAGATGATCCTGGAAAGCCTGTACCCACTGGCAGCAAGATAGGTTTATTTACGTATAACACAGTGAAAAAATATCTCGACAGAGCAGAAAGAACTGAAGAAATGTTTGTCCTTTCTTCTTTCTAAGAGGAGTGTAGGCATTACCATAAATTTCATCACCAGAAAGCCATTTACTCTCACATACGTACATTAAGAGGAGAGATGGTGGGGAAATGCACGATCACATGAGTGGGAGAGTAACAGAAATGGTGAACCAGAAAATGATAACTCAATAGCTCAGTGACAAGAGCTAGTCTAAGTGTTGAATAATAACATATCACAGCTATAGAGAATTTAGCAATATAAAGTGAAAGATGATAACACATACACTGTCTTTCTTCATTTATTTTAAAGAATAGAACATGTTACCTTAAGAGTAGTTTTTCAGCAAAAATATGGGGGTTTGTAATTTTTACCTTTTAGTTTTTTCATCAGAGGACACAGTTCAAGATAGGTTTCTAAAAAGTTTTTTAAAAAGGGCCAATGACTTGCTGAAGTAAAAAATATAAGGTTTTTTGTGCAAAACACGTTAAACATGATGGCGGGAAAATCAAAGTAGCTTGCAAATGTATTAAAATATCAGGAAAAAGGAGAGATTTGTAGTGCTTTTAAAAAAATGAATCCCTTTAAATTGTTGAAATAGTGAAAAGATACTAAATAATCTCTACTTTTAAATCTAACTCTTCTGAAATTCACAGATGAAAATCACTAAATTTAAATTAAGGAAATCATGTATATATGTTCATATATGTGTATATGTGTGTGTGTATGTGTGTATATTCCTGGTTTTGAAGAGTAAGCATACACATAGATAACCCAAAATGTAAAAAAGTGAACTTTAAGAATATTTCTTCTTTATACTTTTCTGTTATTCAAATTTTTTAAAAATGAGGATTAGGATGAATATCACTATATCAGACAATAAATTTATTTTCAAATAAGTTAATTATAGTATACAATTCGCAATTATTTTTTGTTGTTTGTTTTAAAGCAGCAAAACATTTAAACTATATCACCAGTAGTAACTACTTCACCTTGAATATGTTCGATAAATTAAGACTGAACCAACATTCATAAATCTTTGCCACTAAAAAATATCTGACACTTAAAAATCATTCAGTGGTCCAAAATAACTACTTTAATTAGCTCTGTTATTATTACAGATAGTTCAGAATAACATAACAGAACTAATTAGCATTCTATTAGGTAAAAACACATAAATCTCTATATGGATAATATTTTATTAAAAATATAATAACATGTATCCAACTGGCACATTTATGAATATCTAAAAACACAGTCAAATGTTAAGCCTTTGAAATAATAACAGTAGCACAACAATAATAAAATAATAAAAAACACACATTATTATATCAAACTACCACTCTTGAAGAAATTCACGTTTTTTATAAAAAGGCTTTCCAAGATGTACTGTTTTCACTAGGACACAGAAGAGGGTAAGTATAACTTTCTACTTTTAATACTGAGATTCGCCATGAAAATTAATCATATGAATTCATGATTTGAGCTAAATTGAAAATGAATTCATCATGAAAATTAATTACTCCCCTGGGCTACACACGCACGTGAAAAGCCTCGGGAGTCACTAGGGTAATTTATCTTTACCAAAAATGAGACTCAGTTACTTGGAACTATACTCTATACTGTGGTAGCCACTAGACACATGTGGCTATTTACATTTGAAATAATTAAAATTAAATGAAATTAAGAGTTCAGTCCCTCAGTCACAGTGGCCACAGTTCAAGTGCTCAATAGTTACATGTGGCTACCACACTAAACGGTGCAGAAATACAATATTTCTATTACTGCAGGAAGTTCTCTTGGACAGTGATTAAAAGTTCTACTGGATAATGCTGGTACTGAGTATTTTTATGTTTTCTATTGACTTCTCTATCTTCTCAATGTCGGTTTGGTTTTTTTTCACCCTGCCACCATCAGTTCTCATCTTTTTCAAGTTTTGTCCTTCTAAGCACAAAATCACACCTATCGAATGTGTTTCAAATAAATAAATAAGGACTGAGGTGGAACTGCTAAAGTTCTCCCACATATAAAATAGATTCATCTTAGAGTATATATTTTCAGGCCCACGTTTTGGCTACTGAGGGATCTTATTTGCCCCTTTTGACCTATGCTCATTTCAATTAGTTAGCTTGCCAGATTACTGACCTGTAGACACAGATAACGATATCACTGAATATAATCATGATGTGCCAATAATACAGGTAGTTAATTAGAAAAATACAAAACACAGAATACGACTGCCAGAAAATCTAATTAAATAAACTGCTCTTCCTTCCAGAACAAAAACCTATGTAATAATTTGATTAAGCTTTGGAGACATATCTCTGATTGCATTAAAATTTCAGAAAACACAACCTAACACTCCATAAATGTTATTATGCAAAACTCTATAAAAAGACTATGATAACTTTAAAGAAGTAAGTAAGTAAATGTGGTTATCCAAAGGTATAAGTACCTTATATGAGATTCCAATATTCTATCCATTCGTTTGTAAAAGGGTCTAGATGTAAAGTAGCCACTCCAGTAATGATCATCTCGGTCAGCATAAGTGAAAAAATCTCCACTTAGAACGGGGAACATTGATTGGCTATTCTTTCTGTTGGTTGCATCTTCTTTATCCAGGGCATCAAAATAATCTGATAAAGTCCCAAACTGTATCTAGTAAAAAAAAAAAAAAGTTATACTTCAATTATTCATATCTATCTTAAAATTACTTTTGCACTGAAAGGAAAAGTTACTAATAAATAAGATAAGCTTCAAGTAAAGATGAATATACAGCTCAGATTTTACAAAACTTAAAAGCAGAAGAAAAATGCTCAGTAATTCTTTTACTTACATCAAGTCTCAAATTAAACTAAGAAAAAACTTGTACACCTAAGCAGTTCGAAGAAGAGCTATTTAGATCTATAAATTTGTGGACCTGGAAATGTCTTACATATAATTTTAAAATGTGCAAAAATCAGGACATGGAGTAATCCAGAGATGAAAGAAGAGGGAGACAGCAAAAATAAAAGACATATTTTGAGCAAATGTCCCAGAAGTCTGAAATAAGTTTTCTTGGCCATTAAATATTTTCATATATGCACATACCCTTCCCTGGTCTCCCCTTCCCCCCAGTTTGAGTTCCTATAAGAGAAAGGAGAGAAACTTCAAGAATAGCAGGTCATTAAAAAAAAAATGGACTTATCTCTATCAGCAGGTAACACTGAATAGAGAAGTAAAACACAAAGAATGACAATTGCAAGGTTGACTGCTCAAATGAATAGGTCTTTCTGACTAATGATTTAAATTTCCAGTACATAAATCCATTTTTATAAGACCAAACTATTCTATAAATCAAAAGAAGGAAGAAACATTATACCAGACTTTGTTAACAGATATTAAAACATAGTGTTTTAGAAATAAACCAAGAATTCAATAGGGAATATGTTCCTTTTAATAGAAAGATGCTAATTTTGTTGTTTCCTACCTTATAGATATACACACACGCACACAATGAAAGCTGTTTTGATTCAGTGTGGCAAAAAAATAATTAAAAAGTAATTCTAAACAATGTGTAGCAGAGTGGTTAAGAGCATTACAGAACCTGGATCCAGATGGCATGGGTTTGAATTCTATCTCTAACACCTAACATGTGGTTTTCAGCATATTACATATTGTCTATGTGTCTTTCTGTGTTATAGCTAATAGGGTTCTAAGTAAAATACTCAGAAACACAAATGGCATAAAATGGTGTAAATTTCAGCTGTTATTTCTCCACTGCAAATACAAAATTTCAACTGGAAACACGATGACAAAATTTGTAAGACAGAAATAAGTCATAATCGAATTGCGATACAATAAATTTTATAACAGCAAAATAGATGATTATTTCTAAATCCTGCTTATAGTAAAGAAAAGCTAATTTCAACTATATTATCTACTCTTACCTAGGTTTACTCAAATGCAATGTGTTTTGGGCAAGTTAATCATTTGTGCCTCAGTTTCCTCATGTATAAATGAGATAATTATAGTATTTACCAGAAAATGGTCAGAGAATTAAGAAAAATAACGTGAAACACTTTAAACAGTCAATAGCAAATAATAAGCATTCAATTGGCTAATATTGTAAGTATTATTACTCAATTGCATTACTAGGAAGTTGAATATAAGTATTTGTGTGTGTAACCACACAAGAAATGAGGGTCTCAAATACAAGATTAATTTCAGACCCAACAGGTACAGATGAGCTCAGGGAAGTATACATAACAATAGTGGCAGAATATTTAATGATCTAAATATTTTAAAGTTATACTTTGTTCACCTATATAATAAGGGATTTCTATTAGATAACAAAAATCCCTTTCAGTTTCAAATTTTAGGAAACAACAGAATGCTGCAGTTAATATTAACAATGGACTATACCCTTTAAAAATATTTCATTTAATTTTGTTATTAGCCAAGATGAAAATATACTCTACTTTGCAATTTCCCAGAGCAAAGTTTATGTAAGTTGTCTAGTGGGCTTTCTCACAATCTTAGTTCAGTCTTAAAGGACTGAAATATAATCCTCTATCCATTCTAGAGTAATTTCAAAAGAAATTATTTAAAGTAAATTTTTCTGTAGAGTCTCTTGGTAGCTCAAATGAAGTAAATATTTGGTACACCTAAAATATAACCAAATAGAAATATTTAGAGATTTTTAAATTAAAAAGCAACAAATTAAATCATAAGCATAACCTTAATCTTAAACTCCTTTATCAGGACATCGCATAGAAAAATTACATAAACAGTTAAATAAGTGATGATCACTGGCAAACTGGCTCGCTTGGCTAATATACGATGCCAATTTTTTAGCCATCTAAATTCAATTACTCCTCATTTTCCTTTCATTAAAATAAATAATAAACTCAAGGCTTTCAGATTAGACAGAGTAACTTTAAATATCTCTATCCCACTGAAAACAGACATAGCTAAACTACACAAAGAATAAAGATTTTGTTTGACGATATCTAAGGGCAATCAAGGCAGCCAGGACTTGAGGGGAAAAAAAAATCTAAAAAGAAAATGCATCTAGGTTACTGGATACAAGGTTAAAATGCAAAAGTCAACTGTATTTTTATACATGGACTATACCATGATTATGGATTAAATGGCCTAACATGTGTAAAGAAGTTAATTGTACTCAAATTGATCCACAGAGTCAATGCAATCCCAAAGTCTCAACTTTTTTTGATTGACATTAAATAGTTGATCCTAAGCCTGCATAGAATGCAATTAGTATTAACGTAATGGCTAGGTGGAGAGCCAGAGGAGACAAAGAGCAATTAGGGGGATCATTTTATAAACTATAAAAATGTCTAACCAATGTACTGTATACTTGAAACTAATAAAATAAAATATTTTAAAAAAGCAACTTAACAACAACAAAAAATAATTATAAAGAACTGTGAATAACCAATGCAATCTTGAGAAGAACAAAATCAGAAGATTTATACTACCAGATATTAAGATCTGCTATTAAGCTGGAGTAATTAAGACAGTGTAAGATTAGCCAAATAGACAAAACTAAATAGAGAGTCTAGATAGAGATCCATACAAATGTAGTCTCACTTATGATTAATGAGACAAAGATGACGTTGCACTGCAGTGGGCAAACTGTGATCTTTTCAACAAATGGTGCTGGATATCCATATGGGCAAACATCTATCTTGATCCCTATCATCACACATTCACAACCATCAGTTCCAAATAGACTGTAGATCTAAATATGGAAGGTAAAACAATAAAGTTTCTAGAGGATATTTTCATAAGAACATAACAAGTATTAGCCATAAAGGAAAATTCTGTTATATTAGATTTAATTAAAGTTAAGAATGTCTGTTCATCAAAAGACAGCATTAATTAAACATAGGCTACATAGTGGGAGATAATATCTGCATAACTTTTATCTGAAAAAAAGATCCAATCCAAAATATATAAAGGAACTATAGAAGGTAAGAAAAAGACAGGCAACCTAATTTAATCTTTAAAAAACCATCAGAAGACTTACATAGATAGAAGCTTCACAAAAGACGGTACCCAAATGGCAATAACTTATGAAAAGAAGCTCAAATTCATTAAGTACCAGAGAAATACAAAAAATTTAAAAAGAGGCAATCACAATAATAAGAAGTGAAAATATGGTCACTTTTGCAGGAGTTGGTAATGACTTGGAGGACATCGAAAGGACTCTTCTGGGGTGCTGCACATGTTCTACCTCTTGATCTGAATGGTGGTTGTTACATGGGTTTTTTTTTTTTTTAGGCGATGCAACCCTTGGTTGACCTCACAGATTGCAAGGACCTTGTCAGCTTACAATCCCTTATTTATTTATTTATTTATTTTTAATTTTTTATGCCTACAGTACCTGGTCTTCCTAGGTGGTCTCCCATCCAAGTACTAAGCAGGCCCGACCCTGCTTAGTTTCTGAGATCAGATGGGATCAGGCTTGTTCAGGGTGGCATGGCCGTAGACCCGGGGCGTTTTTAAACTTGAAAAATTTCTCTGTACACTTATGGTTTGTGCACTTCTCTTACATGTATGATACTTCAACTTTAAAAATTACTTTAAAAAATTGTTCTAGTGTGCAAATCGGGGAGAAAATAGGTAAAATACTAAAATCAGGATTTAATTCTTTAGTGTAAATCCTTTTACAGACCTCAAAACCATTCTCCAGGAAGGTGTATTTAGAGATAAGATACCCATATACATATGCCCTCCTCTTAGCAAACGTTCATGCATGAGCTTCATCTCTAAGGAAATTATAGGGATAATTTAAACAAAGTCCAGATGTTCAGAGTTCATAATCTGGTAGAAACTCATTTGTAAGTATCTTGAATAAACTTGATATTTTATTTAAGTTTATTTACTTATTTGATATTATTTAAGTTTACTTAATAAACTTGAATTCTCACTACATAAAATGTGGTCCATTATCAGCTTTCTAATTTCCGACACAATATCATCACTTCCTTTCCACAGTATTTTCACAGATTTTCTACTGTCTGAGTGGTTAACATGTAAATATAATAAACATGTTGTATAATTAATTTTCTCATGTAAGGTCTAACATATGACTCTTGATTTAATCTTGACTAACACAAAGAATGTTAACAAATTGCTTTTATTTAGAAATTTGAATCTATCTGGATATATATTATTGAATTATTGTTAACATTTTAGATATGATAATGGTATTCTAATGATATTTTTTAGCAGTCCTTATCATTTAGAAATACATAATGAAATGGTTACAGATGAAACTAGATCACATCTGAAATTAGCTCCAAAATAATCCCAGCGAGAGGGATGAAATGACAGTGGGACACAGGTGAAATAAAAGTGATCTTGAGTTAATTAATGTTATAGCTGAGCCATGGATTGTGGGGGCAGAGGATGTATTTGTATTATTCTCAAAACTTTAGGGTACATTTCAAATTTTTCACAAGAACAAAAAAAAGAAAGTAAGAACTACAGGCAAATGGTTAAGTTTAGAAGTCTCATCTAAGAAAAATGCTAGTGTGTTCTCTAGACACAAGTCATTTGTCTACAAAATTCATGCCATGTTCATCTGCATCTGCCAGTCACACTACCAAATCACAAAAATGCAGCTGTCAGGGAGAAACAATAAACTGTCAATGCTGGTAGAAAAACAGGACATCATTGAAAAACAAACATCACAAGCTAGTAGGTACGTGTTTTCACCCACATAAAAGTAATGGCTCTCTAATCTTCATGGAGTGGTAGGAAATGGAAAACTTTGGAAATGGAACTAGAGTATAAGATAATATTCCTCTAAATGAATTACATTTTTTCATAAGAACTATATATTCTAAGGAATACTGGGATGCAAGACAAAGAAACTAAGGCTATTGTGTTTTAGCCTCATTTAATAGTGTACACTTGACTTCAAATACACTATCATAATTAATTATTTTCTCATTACCTTAACATTATACTGAGGTTGAGAATTCATATAATCAAAAAGCAGCTGATAATTCCTGAACTGAAGATCCCATTCCGTGCTTTCAGAGTAGCGAAAATCATCTCCGAGTGGGGCCAGGAGAACTGTAGTACGGAAAAGCTTTGACTTCTTTCGGTACTGATCTAGAAGCATCTTAGCCCTACGAAAGAAAAAAGGGAACATACGAATAGTATTAAGAAAAGAACAATGGGGCAACTCATTAAAAAGTGCAGTATATTAAAAGAGATTACTGTATGCTTCACCTATATTCTAGGTTAATATGATTTATGAGGCAAATTTTTTCAAACTACCATACTAATTTTCATTATCCATTTAAAGTATTCAAAAATTTTTATCAGAGAGGAAAAACCTATAGTTTTCCAAAGGATTACCCTTAGAGTAACAAAGTCACATACCAACTTTGGCATATAATTATTACATGAGGCATCAATGTCCCCTAAAGGCCGGCAACAAAGACCAGATCCCAGATAGTCTGTGTTTGAAAATAATTTAGTCCAAGAAGATAAGGATTTCTCTTCTATATGACCACTGAAGTTTGCCATGACTTAATATCCCTTTTATTAATTTAATCTAAAACTGTCTCATTAAACATTAAAAAGTATAATATTTTGAATAAAACCAATTATAGAACCGTATTTCCTTTTCTAAAGGAAGAAAATCAACTCACTTAACACCTGCCGTCAAATATCTGTCATGCCATCCTTCTCAATACTGATCAATAGATAAAATTTAGAAGTTGACTGACCTATTTTAGTTTCTACCTCCCTGGACTCTAATCCATGTCTCAAAGGTCAGCTGAGCACAATATGCTAATATGTTTTATGGTTTATATTCTAGTATTCTACAGAAAACTCTTTGGGAAATACTGAATTGGGCATCATTTGAAGAAGTCTGAGAATACAAACTAAGAAGGAGGGCTTGTGAAAATGAAATTAAACAAACGAACAAGAATAGTTCTCCATGTTTATAATGCCAAAGCTTAAGAAATTAATGACAAATGACAAATATGCTTTTTATCCAGTATTCAAATTTTTACTTCAAAGATTATCTGGAAGTAAATTCCAATACATGATATAAAAACTTATGAAAGAAACACAAAGAACATCAATGATGGAAAGAATCATTTTATAGAAATTATGAAAAAACATATAACTAAATTGAGACTGGCATACAATATTTTTATATGATCATTTTCTAAACTGTTTTCAACTAGATTCCTTAGGCAACCAGCATGAAAACAGATATTTGATCATTTAAGTGCATCTCAAGGTTTACTAGTAGATATTACCATAGCTTGTATGTACATGTATAAAATACAGAAAAGGAAAGAAATCACAAACATTAATAATGGGCCTTTTCATTCAACATCTATCCTAACTCGCAAGTTCCTGCTCAGAAAGTGTTAACACTGAGAAAGCCAAGGAACAAACCTACACCACCTAGTAGGCAGTGGATACTCACTAAATGTATGGTAAACTAATGATGAACGAATTGACCAGCATCACATTTGAAGATGCGCAGCTGCAATTTGCTCTTCACTTATTCTACCAGGTAAGAAATGTCAACTTAACTAGAACCAAGAAGAAAAAAAATTCCCTGAAACATCAAATCATCTGACATGTAAATCATCACATATGTAAAATACATGGTACTAGACCAAAAACTGAACTTGATGAAGAATTACTTGCGAAGTAGAGAAACCTGCTGAACTGAATGTCTCAAACATGTCACCTGCATATTATAGTTAAATCTCATTTTCTTTAGGGTATTAAAACGTCAAGTGCTGCTAAGTTGGAATGTCTATGCTGGATTTCCATTCATCACTAAGTCAAAAGAAAGGTGACATTTAGATTCGAAGTAACCAGCAGGGTTAAGATTTCAAGACTTATCAGAAGTTTTTAAAAAATCTACATAAGTGTTATATAGATTCATTCATTCATATGTTCCCAGGTGCCTAGAAACCACTCTCAGAATCACTGGAGCTGAGTGAGCACAAGGTATGTTTTTGGAGGGCAATCTTTGAAGGGTTAGATGACTCAAAAAAGGATTACACAAAATAGCTCTCAGGTACTCTCCACAGCACCCAACAAAGTAAAAGAGGGGGCCTCACAATACCTATGGGTGTACTGGGACTCCCCAACTGAAGCATGTGGCAGTGTTTTAAGAAATTCCCTATCCTTGACCACCTGAGCTGAGTGTAGTATAAATACCTGATTCAGTGACAAACAGCTGTTTTCCCAAGTAAACAGGTAAGCTCCCTACTTTTCTTTTCACACCTTCTGCTATATAATATACTGGATTATTCTCTTCTGCCTAACTAACCAAATCCATGAAAGAAGGCTGTTAAGTATTCCTTATTGATTCTCACTGCTGTAGGAACCAAGAAAATGAAACCAGGTCGAACTCTAATCTTGGACAGTTTTTCAAAACAACTATGAAAGTCAGATTTTGACAGACAGGCTCCATGGTTTCAAGAAGGCTGCCATGCTAAGATACTACTGTGGCTGCCACAGTGAGAGGTTCACGCTGGACTATTTTGTTTATGACCACAAGGACCACTCAAGGCAAAGAAACACAATCTCATCTTCCTCCTTGCACATATTTTAAAAGCAAATTTTTAAATAAATAGATTTGATAAAGCACAGTGCAAAGATCTTACTTTGTTTAAAAGGATGTATTATTTTCCTAGCAGAGTTGAGTGGTTTATATTATAATACAATGTTTTATTTTAATGCATTATAGGCCACTAATTTTTAAGTAAAGAAATTAAAATTTAAAAGCGTCAATATTAGAACTAAAGGTAACAGTTTAATAATGCCATCATTAGCACAGTTTTCTTTTAAAAAATGATTCATTCCTTTGATTTTTATTTAAATATCTTTAAGTATAAATATTTCCAATTAAAGTTTTCTGTAAGTCAAAACTATTGAATGTATACATGCAAAGATGTATGCATTTATCAGGGTTAGGCAGCATTCACTACCACCGAAACTGTTATTAAGGGAACAGATAATTATACTCTTTATGCGTTCCATTTCAATAAATGTGTTTTTGCAGTTGGGTTGCTTTTCTTACCAATTTATACAATAGAGACCAGAAGTTTTATTATCAACAAAAATATATGAAATCAATCAAATACAGGAGAACACTTTATAATGAAAGCAAAGAAAATGGTAATAATAGTACATTATAGGTTATCCATTGTATATTGATCTACTATTGTTCACTTTCCATTAAGTTCTGACACATAAGAGGCATCATCAAGGCTCTGGAATTTTTAAGCTGCTTTAGATTTGGTTTGAACGAATACTTTGAATGAGGATAATGCTGGCTACTGAAACCCATTTATTCAACTCTTTAGCAACAAGCAACTAATGCTTGCTTGTTCAGGGTATTCTTATGAATAGATATTTTCATACCTGTTTTCAACATTTCTAATGTTTATTTTTTCTGGGGGCACTCCCCAGGGACAACCAAATCTGCCTCCAGAAAGCCGTTTAAAATCAAACTGGCAGCATATTTTTGGATCAGGTCCACAAGTGTGAGGGACGTCATAGCTGTAGAAGGGCATCATGTGGCAGAAAATATCTGTGACAGATCCCAGATCTAAAATAAAGAACCAACAGACAAATTTGCATTTATATATTTTGTTTTCCCCAAACTGTTCAAAATGCCAGTACTTTATATACATAGAATGCAAGCTCTGCCCTAAGTAAACAACCCCTTTAACTACTAGTACATATATCCCAGCGGCATTCAATGACTACCAGCCTGAAGGAAGATACATCTGTCTCTATCTACCTCTTATATCTAAACTTAGTAGAGACAGAAAAGCCCCTTTATGAACCAGCATCTGCTGACCTGGAAGGATACAAACTGAGCAGAAGCAAAATTTATAACCAGCTCATCCAAAATTATGGCTGTGTCCATCTCTGGTTGCCAGCTCCTGCCACACTGTTCTCACCTCAGGTAACAGAACACACTGAGAGAGACCATTAGCTGCAGAGGCTGGGTGAGAAGAGAGAGAGGAAATAAATGGGGTAATTGAAAGAACAAAGGAATAAATGGGGGCTTGTAAAAATACTGAGCAACTTCCTTTCCACTTCTTGCAGTAAGAAGGAAGTAAAACCTGGAGAATTCATGGAGTCTCCCCAAATGCTGACCAACTGAACTTTTTACCAAGAAGAGAGCACAGGAAAAGTAAAAGTAATTTTCAAAAACAAGAAAGGGAATAAAAACAAGCAAACAAAAAATATATGGAAAACAAACACGGATTCCTGATGCAAAATAGTTTTGAATTAAAATGTCAATGCTAGTATGTGTTGATATACCTGCCCTTGAGTTCAGAAGCCAACCACCAAGTAAGATTGGAGGGCTTAACTAGGACTTAAAAGTGGTTATCTTTGTATGATCCTGACCTGTAAATAGCTCTCTCCCTTTATTTATGTATGGATTTCCAATTTTAGGAATGAGTATGAATTGCTTTTATAATAAAGACAAAAGAAAAAACAAAAAGCAATATTGACATTTTAAAAAATGAAAATAATTGCTTTATTAAGAATGAGAACACACAAAGAAGCTCAACTTAATTCCAAAACATAATTTTAAAGCAACATATTCAAATCTATCGGATAAGTCCTAAAATACTTGTTTTGCCTCAAATTCTATTTAAGTAATTACTAGTTCTTTTTCAAATTTTAAAGCTATTATAATATGTATTATTTCTGTGCTGTCAGTTGTTTCACGGAATCACATTCATGAATGTGACACCATGGATGCTGGTCGCTAATGCTTGCTATCTGCACAAAGCTCGTTACAAGTCCCAGAACTGATAGAAATCTTCCTGCTCCTTTCTCCCATGATCAAGGACATTCTTAACACCCCACTATTTCTCCTGACACTACACTATTTAGCAGCTCATTTACACATTTCAGTTTATCTCCTGCATTTGGTGTTGTTTGTCTTTTATCAAATTAGACTAATTTCCTTATAGCCATGGATGTTTTCTGTATTTCTTCTTAGCACAGTATTATCTATATAAATATACTTGGTAATTTCTTGCTAATATTTATGGGCAATTTGAATGTAGGCAATAGTTTAAGTACGGCATCTTCTAATTAATAATCCTTTTTTAAAAATTAATATGCTCCTTTGCATTTGATCAAACTATACAGGATGTGACCCCCTACAAGTTCTTGTTTTCCCTATAGGTTTAATTTTCCAAAATAAAAAAATTATATAGCTAATTTCTCTCCTTATTGAAAAAACAGCAGTACATATATATAAGAAAGTTACTATCTAGATTTACACTTCAGAAGGGGTTTAGATTACAAAGGAAAGTAAGGGTAACATAATGCAGTAAATTCTGCACATTATTTTAGCAAATAAATATTTTTTCTATATGAAATCTGAGAACTCAATATTGTGAAGGCAGCATATATAGAGGGTTAGGAGCCCAGACTTTGGAACTGCACGGATCTAGATTCAAATCTTGGCTCTGTACCTACCAACTGTATGATTTTTGGCAAATGGTTTTACATTTCTAAGTCTCCATTTCTTTTCTATGTAAAGGGATAATAATAGATCTTAATTTAAAAGGTTAAAGATCCAACGAGAGACTGAATATATGGCAGATAACACAATGTGTGGCCCCTAATAAGGATTCGATAAATAAAAATGAATTAAAAAATAAGGTGTTCTGAATTTTAAATGGGGGTGGAAAAGGCACAGGTCTCCCAAGAGGCCTAAATCTTGTCTCCTCTCTCCCAACAAAGAGCTGTAGAAGTTATGTCCTTGGAAAGCCAGGGTGTCCACAAAACAAAGTACAGAAACAAGCAATATAGGTAATATGAGAGCTGTTCTGGGAGAACAGGATTAAGGTTTTAAAAAGCAATTCTTACTAGATGCAGATACAGGAGAGGCAGAAGAAACACTGGCTGAATATGAGATAAATGACTTGATATTAGTTCTGATGCATGTTCAATTTTGTGATAAAACAGGTGCTTTTAAAAGTGAAAGTGAAAGCATTATTTGCAAAAGACTAATTCCTTATGTTTATTTCTTTTAGGCATAAAAAAAGAACCTACAATTTTCTATAGATAAATATCTTCACCACTGCTTAAAAGAATTTTGACACAAATGCACTGGAAAAATAATTCTAAAAATTTGTATCTTTAGGCAACCTGATTTTCAAGACTAACACTCTGAATAAAACCCTTAATGGTATGAGTTCATAACTCCTGCAAAATAACATCTAAGTCAAGTGAGATCTTCAACTTTTATCAAACCCTACATACCCCAGTTCTGTCTCCAAAAGAACTCCAGTGTTTTTTGCAATGCAAAATGTTTCTTAACTGCATAATGAACCCTCTGGATAAGCATGTGAGAAAATCCAGCACATTTCAGAAGATAAGCCATTGTTGGTGAATGTCCAAAAGGATCAATAGACCAGCCAGATCGAGGTTTCACTCCTGTTGATAAAGAAAATAAGTGTTTTTTTTTTTTTTTAATTGACAAATGAAATAAAAAGAAGTCACAACACATTCAGACCCATCAGAGTTCTACAGTCTCTTGGGTTTTAAGACAAAGGAGTTCCCCAGCATTACCGGTCAGAGCGCTCAGAACAGGACTCCCTGAAGGGAGACTTCTGCCACTGCCATGTTCTCAGGCAAGGAAACAGCACTGAAGTTTATCGGTTAGAGCTGAAATAAGCACTCAGCCATCTTATAGATACTAGAAAGCTACTGTCATTCAATGGAGGTAGGGCAACGAACAGAACCAAGTCCTTTCTCTAGGATCTCACAGTCCTGTCTTTTGTGGAGCTGGATAACCCAGCAATTTGCTATTATGTAATAAAGACAAGTAAGCTAATTCATTTCAACTTGTACCCCCCAATCCCAATATTAAGGAATTTTCAAGTTGTCTTTTATACCTTACACTGCTCCAAAAATCTTCTTATACAGTGGCAGAACTGGCCAAAATAACTTTACCATATTTCATTAAATCTTAAGATATTTTCATGTTGGTGTTTTCTCTCTACCTAGACATCAATGGAATTTTTCACACCTGACTCCGACCAATATTGAGAGACATCAACAAAGATATATCTCAATTTCACAGAGGATAAAATGTAAATAAATAAATAAATAAATAAATGCACACATTAGAAATGATGAAATAAGATTATTATTCTGGCATTATACAAATCCAACCTCTTATTTATTCAAGATTCTCAAAGAAAGCTTCTACATACAACTTATAAATCAACATCAGCAATATGACTGTGGTTTTTTTTTTTTTTCATTCAAACACCTGTTTAGCACCTTCCATATATGCCTAAGACTATGAGAGGCTCTAGGATTACAAAAATGAGTTAATCTTGGTTCTGACTCTAGTTGCAGACACTATCATGCAAATAGGTGTAACACAGACTGATAGAAAAGGCAGCGGCAGGAAGACCTGCATAGAACAATACTGAGGATGAACACCGGATGGGAAACCAGCAAAGGAGACTGAGAAGAAAAAGTCAGAACTCTCAGAGGACAAAGAATATGAGTCAGAACTCAAAAAACTGACCACATAAGATTTGTGCATTTCACATATGTTAATTTACCTCTAAAAATTATAAAGAAATCTTGAACTTCAGTAATTTTTTTGAGGTGGTATGGGTTTAAAAATTCTGAAACTACCTTTCGATGTATTCAAAGACTGAATAAATTAGGACAAGGGACCCAGGTTTTTCACTGTTAAAAAAAGGATCTGCAAACATGTCAATGTGGGAGACTAGAACGTACCCTATGATAATAAATAGAAATAAGATATCAACACTAACTTCTGGTTTTTAACACACACACACACACACACACACACACACACACACACACACACACACTCTTCCTAGTTCAGTACACTAGAAGGGCCTAGATGCAATAATACCTCAGTACAAATGAGCACACCATAACTCTAAGATCTGGACCTCTAAATACCATCTGCTATTAAAAATAACCTTAAAGAAATGGCTTATTCCAGAGTTGAGGCCAGGAAAGTACAAGGTAAGCCTGGAACATATTCCTGGGTCACAGAGTATAAATAAATGGTCAAAGAATCATGGGACCATACTAAAATAACTCAGGAGACAGCCTAAAGAGGCTTCCACTGGCCAAATTTGGGACAAATGGGGTGTCAAAATAATGGTTGTACTGAATTACAACCATTGAATAAAATAAGAATCCATGAGCCTATAAATAAATAGAAAATAAAAAAGAAAGCTCTTCCTGTTAGTAGAATGCCAACTAATAATTATAGGAGAAATGATGGAGTTAGGAAATCACTAATAGATCCTAAAATTAAAACATGAAAGCTTAATGAGACACAGGATATTTACCTATTCTAAATGTAGCTCACACAAATTAGAAAAGAGAAATATAACGGTACAACGAAAGAACTTAACAGACACAACTCAAGCAACTAATCAAGGCTAACGTCATCAATACTGGAACAGGGAGACATCGTAAGCCTCCTGATAGGATGCACTGAGGACAACAGGACATCATTGCAGTGACAGTCTACCAAAATAAATACATTAGGATAGATTACATAGATAGACAGAAAGACAGGTAGGTAGGTAGGTAGGTAGGTAGGTAGATGATTGATTGATAGATAGATAGAAAGAAAGAAAGAAAGAAAGAAAGAAAGAAAGAAAGAAAGAAAGAAAGAAAGAAAGAAAGAAAGAAAGAAATCCAAAGAAGGCTGAGGAACTGTTTCAAATTAAATGAAACTAGACAGACATGACAACTAAATGCAATACATGACCCTGGACTGGATACTGGACTGGGAGGGGGAAAAAAGCAGCTTTTATAACAAACATTGAGACAATTTATAAATTTTGAATATAGCCTATAAACTAGACCGTATCCCTGCTAACATTCCTGATTTAATAACTATCTTCTCGCTAGATAAGAGAATGTCCTTATTTCTTAGGAAATACATTATACTGAACTAGGTTTTTCCTTAGCATAAGCTATTTTTTAAAAAAGGGGGTAAGGGGCAAATTTAGAAAAAGGTGCACTATAAGAAAAATCTAAAATTTTATAAAGAGGGAAATAAAATCAATAAAATCAGGAAATGTTACAGAAACATTTTTTTGCCATTATGTAAGATTAAATTTCAAAACATGCAGAAGTAAAAACTAATAGGAAAAATTACAGAGAATAATCATTTAAAAGAAAATAAACACACCACTCAATTTTTGGCAAACTTAACAGCCTTAAAAATTAGAACATGAGTAATATCAATAATATAATAAAACTGGATTATTTCAAGTACATTTAATGTTAAAGTTTAAAAGCAGTCAGAGGATAGTTATAAAAATGAATATTTTGAGCAAAAAAACAACCTTAAAAACTCAAACTTATGAAAGTTTATAATGGTCCAATTTGTGTATAAAGTTCATAAAAGCAGAAATTAACAACCAAATATTAAACAATTTAAAAAGCATCCTATAACCAAATGTAAAAATAAATTCTTCAAAACAATAGGTTGTAAACCGTTTAGAAAATGAAACTGAGAACATTAATTTACAAGATGCATCCAAAGCCACAATAAGAAGAAATTCCATATTCTCAAATGTGTTCATTAACTAAATGTAAGAGCTAAACCCATAAAACTCAGAAAAAATACACAGGAGTCACTCTTCATGACCTGGCATTAGAAAATGGTTTCTTAAGTATGACATCAACAACACAAGTAACAAAAGAAAAAAGAGATAAATTGCATTTCATCAAAATTAAAACTTTGGTGCATCAAAAGATACCTTTAAGAAACTCATTTCATCAAAATTAAAACTTTTGTGCATCAAAAGATACCTTTAAGAAACTGAACACAACCCACAGTATGGAAAAAAAAAATATTTGCAAATCATTATCCAGTAAGGAACTTGATCAAGAATAATAAAGAACTCTTACAAGTCAACAATGAAAAGAAAAAGAACCCAATTTTAAAAGTAGGCAAATAAATTTAAACCGAAATTTCTCCAAAGAAGATATAAAAATAGCTAACATACATATGAAAAGATGCTTAACATCATTATTCTGTAGGGAAACACTACTCAAAGCCATAATGAAACACCATTTCATACACAGTAGTATGGCTGAAATAAAAAAGAAAACAATAACAAATGTTATTGAAGATGTGGAGAAATTAGGACCCTCATATATTGCTGGTCAGAATGTAGAATGGTGCAACCACTTTGGAAAACAATGAGGCAGCTCCTCAAAATGCTAAATACAGAGTTATCATATGACCTAGTGATTCTACCCCCAAGTATATGCCCCCCTCAAAATGAAAACATATGTCCTCACAAAAACTTACACAAATATATATAGCAGCATTATTCATAGTTGTCAAAAAGGGGAACAATCTAAATGTCAAGCAACAGAACAATGGATAAACAAGTGTGATATATACAAACAACAGAGTATTATTCAGCGATCAAAAGGAATGAAGCACTTGATACATGCTACAGCATGGATGAACCTTGCCAAGTGAAAGAAACCAGTCGTAAAGATCATACTGTATGATTTCATTATGCGAAATGTCCATAATAGTCAAATCCATACATACAAAAAGCAGATTAGTGGTTGCCTGGGCCTAGGGCAGGGAAAGGAGAAGTTAGAAAGGGGTATGATTATTAATGAGCAAGAGGTTTCTTTTGGAATGTTGAAAGACTCCTAAAAATAGATGGTGGTGATGTGATGATGGTTGCATAACTCTGTGAACATACTAAAAACTACTGAACTGTACACTTTAAATGGGTGAATGTTATGATATGTGAAACAATACAGTTATAAGGAAAAAATTTATACTGAGCAAAAGAAGCCAAACCCAAAATAGTTAGCACATATATATGCAGTTCTTAAATAGGCAAACAAACAAATAAACAAAAAACTACAGTAATAGAAATCAGTGAGCAGCTGGCTGCAGGAGGAGAGTTGAGGAGCATAAAGAACTTTCTGGAGTGATGAAAATGTGAGTTAAATGGGTAAACACATTTGTCAAAACTGAAACTACAGTTAAGATTTATATGTTGCACTGCAGGTAAATTATGTCTCTAAGCACTAAACATAAACGAAAAAAGTCCATGAAAACTGAGGTTTATGAAGGGAATATTCCTAGCTTAGAATATATTTGGCTTAGAAAAGTGGCACTGTGTAGAGATGTCTCTAAGTCCACTCTAC
>NW_011888887.1:3703133-3716510 GCF_000151845.1 Pteropus vampyrus | reverse complement strand
ATGATGACTCTGCCCTCCACAGACCCCTCTTCCCCCATGACTGTTCCAACACACTCACTAGGCCCCAATGATTTCAGCTCCTATACCTCTGGCCACAGTAACTGGCTCAGAAATAAGCACCTGACCCAAACTGGGCCAATTAGGTAAGGTTAGTTGTTAGACTGGGAAGATGAAAGTCGTAATTGCCTTATGGCCATCTTACTCACCATGTGGAGAGAATGAGGAGAGGACTAAAGCTATGCAAAAATGAGCAGAGCCAAAAGAGATGATGGCCACACAACATGCTTTGAGATTCCTGGATCCAACCTTACCTGAAGCTACCATATATCTGGAATTCTCAATGCTAAAACTAATATCTTTCTTTCTTTCCTTCTCTCTTTTTTTTTAAGCTGGTAAATTAGGTTTTTGCTTCTTATGACTAAGAATTTTAAGTAATATATAATTTAAATCCAAGTGGGATATTTTGGGGGAAAAAATTCTAATTAATAAAAATAGTTAAAATTAATAGATATAATAATGGATGAGACAAGGTAGATGATCCTAAAATATGCCATATTATATCTACATAAGTCAGTTTATAATCAAAGAAGCATAATCATAAATTAATGAAGGATAAATTATCTACAAATAGTCAATATTGGGAAAACTAGTTATTTAAAAAAAATAGAGCCTCAACTCACATTCCCCAAAATTAATTGCCCAAAGTAGTCCAAATGAAGGGGAAAAACATCAATACATACCTAGATTTTTTTCCAGCCACTGATGTCCTTCAATTAGTTGGTCGATTAAGGCAAAATAATGTGCAGCAGCTTCATCAGGCATAACCCAGCCACCTGTTACAATTTCAAGCTGGCCATTTTCTAGTAAACTAAGGAGAAAATAATGTAAGAGTTTACATTAATATTTTTTAAAAGTTAAATAAAAAATTTAAAAAAGCATACACATTAGGGACAGCCTTTAAATATAACCAGTATTTATTATACTAGTTGCTAAAATATTTTTTTAAACCAGTGAATAAATTTCAACTTTAGGACTGTGGTGATAAAACATCCTTAGTTAAGCATATGAGGTGACCCCTCCTTCTCCCTAGGCAAAGCCATTCAGGTCACTTTGGACGTTTCTTTCCATAAAGGTATAATATCCCACACAACTTCAAAGATTCCTGATGGCAGGAGACACAGATGATTTATTTGTAAATCTTGCAAAGCACCTAGCAAAGCGCTTTACTCAGAGTATATGCTTGATGAGTGTTTATTGGGGGACTGTCATTTTAAGCATGGCATTTGTTTCAATACTCCTACACTGAAAAATCGATATTTATTTTAGTCCTTCTGACACTGGTAAGTTAATCATGCAAACTACACAAAAGTAACCACAATAAAGGTATAGCTAGTAAATATCATATACCTCTGGGAATACAGACAACATTATAAAGCACTTTGCTCTAGTTTCAGTTAAAACGTAGGCTATATAGTTTATTTTTTCTTATTGAGTGAAAAGCTCTAACATTATCATTATCTGTCTATTGGGTACTCCTTTGCCATGACATTATACAAGGTAACTAGACCTCTAGTCCTAGAAAACCTGAATTGTTACATGATATCATCCCCTAAGAAGAAAAAAAAATATATCAAACTTAAAAATCTGAACAAGCACCTGAGGAAGTATAAAAGTCAAGAAGTTAAGCAAACATCTTAAGTGCCACAAACCTGTCAGTTTGCAACAAAAGGGTTTGGAAAATGGTGTAAAATTTCAAAAAGAAAAGCAGCTTTAATAAGGATACACATCACTGGATATCTACTGGTAACAGCCAAGTAAAAAGCCAAATTTAGTTGAAGCAGACCAAAGGCATAATAGATAAATATTTTCCTACAAAGCCTGTAACAGAAGCCACAGCATTAACATAACATCTGATTTATTCAAACATATGCATGATTATATAACCAGTGACAGAGTGGATAATGGACACAATTTCTAAAAATGAATGAATAATTCCATGTATAATATTTTAAAATGTTAAATATGTATCACCATGGGAATCACCAACTAATAATTTCACATGGAGAATATGATCCTTTGTCTAGTCAAACCTCAGATTCTCACAGGCCCAAATCAAAAATTTAGAATAAGGCAGTTGGAAATGTTGAAAACTTTCATTTCTTTAATAACACAACTAAATCCAAGACTATTTTGTCCTGCTCTTACCGCTAATGGGACTTTGCTTCTAGTTAGTTCTTCTTATCTTTCTGGTGATCGCCTGCCTGATTTAGCTACACTCTGGAGTCCCTGATCCAGACTCACCTTTCATGCCTTATGGTCAGTGTTTGGAAGCCTGAGCTGTCAGGACAGATATGAGATTTAATCTCTAGCCATCAAGTATAGAAACTTGACTTCCTTATTTCAGTATCCCAAAAAAACAGATCTCTTAGAAAATAAATTGGTCAAAACAAATTCTTTGCTGCTCTTGAAGAGAAAACAAACTACAATTAAGAAATCTGAAAATTAAAGTAAAAAGTTACTCCACTGTTGGCGTTTTTCGTATCTATCAATTTTATTTTGCTATATGTCCCAGTCCCAAAGGCATGAATGTGCTCCAAAACACAGCCAACCAAGAAAAAAATCACATGTACTATGTATAGCAACTAATTTCCCTAGATCCATTTGTGAAGGTTCTAGTCCTTCCCTTCCACGTGATGCCTGAGATGCTACTGTGATCCAGTACTGAGTTCTTATCTGCACATAACGGTTACTTTAAGGACTATCCTGTCTACTGTTTTGGAGGAGGGATAAAAAGCCTCCCACACATTAAAATGTTTTCCAGAATTTTCTTAACTATTTTTTTTTTCTCTCGTCTTTCCAATCCTGGGTGGTCTAGCTGTCTTTACGTCTCAGCCCAAATAAAATCTACCTGGAGAAGTCTCCCTGAGCACCCAACTTTAATCAACACTGCCACTGTATCCCTACATTCTATCACAAAATAGCACCACAATCCAAAATTACTTTGTTAATTTACATGTCTCTTCTCTCTTCCTCTTCACCCCACCCACCATGAGAACATAAGCTCCAAGAAAGCAGGGACTACGGCATGCTATTTTGTTCACTTTTCCATGCCTGGCACTGAGAAGCTTACATATAATGAGCACTCTGATAGCTGGTAGATGAAAAAGGAAGGAATGAGACTCTCAGTTTAAAATTAGTGTCTAACAGTTTTTATATTAGATGAAATGCAGATATATGCAAAATAAATTGCACAGGAAGGGTAAGTACAAAAGGAGTCAAATAATCTAGATATGAAATGAGCTAGAATATGGTAGTGGTAGGAAATATGGAAGAAGAGGAAGAGAAGCGCTTTCTCATGAAAAAGCATCAATTGGAATTAGGAAATGACTAGAAACAGTAGAAAGGATTAAAGCACATGACTTGGGTTTTAATTCTAGGTGTCTATTGAGGTAGTGGTATTAATGCACAGACAGTGGGGTTCAGCTGAGAAGGGAAGTTGAAAAATAAATTTTTTAAATATTTATATTATAAAAATAGCCATAAAATTAGTGAGAAAGAATGATTTATGTTTTTTTTGTTTTTTTTTGGTTTTGTTTTTGTTTTTTAACTTCAGAATGATTTAAAACAAGCTTATAAGAAAGCCACATGTAGTACTTTCTTTGTAGGTTAACAAAGCTTTATTATTGCTTCTAAATATTTTTCCAAGTATTTCCTGAGGTGTTGTTTCTGTAAGACTGCCAGTCCTACTTTTAGTAGTGGTCACTAAATGATGACATCATGGAAGCCAGGGGACTGATATTTTGAAAGAGCATGCTCACATAGTTTTTTAAGAAAAATTGCATGAGTCACAACAGGCATAAATGATGGCATCATAGCAGGCCAGAAAGAACATAGGTTTTAGTTTCTCTTGGCATAGTTTCTCTAATCAGCCAAAACAGAAACCTAATTGAAGAAAACAGACAACGTGATTTAAAATATAAAGCTATGTGACAATGACTGGACACCTGACTGAGTTAATCAGGTTAGCAAGTACCCTGATTTCATTGAACTATCTGTTTTTCTTAGTTTATCACTCTTTGAACCATAAATAAGAATGGCAAAAACCAGCTGATAAACCAGAAGATTTTTCCAGGCAGGAAAATCAGAAATTGCAGAGGTGCACAAATTTGCCATGAATATCCCAGTATTTCAGAACATATACAATCAGCATTTAAGAAGCATGTGATGAATGAGAAAAAAACAAAAAGGTCCAAAGAAAGATGAAGAAAACTGTTAACCAAATGAAAACACAGCAATGATTATCATTTAGTGTACAAAAAGTAGGACTGACAATCTTACAGAAACGATACCTCAGGAAATACTTGGAAAAATATTTAGAAGCAACAACAGAAATGCTATGTTAGCCTACAAAAAAAGTATCATATTAAAATCATTACCGTTGGCAATATGATGAAAATAAGATATTTCAACTGTACATTTGAGATTTTAATAATTGTTTTAAAAATCAAGTAAGTAATGGGAAATAGCTATAGAAAAAGTTACACAAAACAAACACAGTTGCTTCCGAGTATTTCCATTGACTGAAGTGTTCGACAAGCATCAAGTGAGCCATTTCTCTGTGACCGTCAGGGGAATATAAAATCAAAAAAGATGTGCCCACTCTATAGGGTCTATTGCTTAGATTCCACCGAGACTCTCTGGTTTCTGTCAAACTTTTTTGCATGTACACTTTTCCTAATATTTCCTAGTAAACATGAGATTTAGAAGCAAAAGTAAAAAGACAGTGAGAAAGCAAGAGAAAGGAGTACGAATATAACGTAGCAAATCAAGAAAACAAAATCAGGCACTAACTTTGAAAATTAACAACACTCCTGTTTCACTTTTCAAAATGACTGAGTTGTCACTACTGGTGAAGACATTAGGTATTTCATGGTTCTACTATTTCATTGCTGGGAAATTTGTTATAAAAAGCTTAAGAAAATAACTGATCAAAATTAAGCTGAGCATATGTGTTACGGCTCACTCTGCCTAAGATGCAGAATTTAGACTTAACAATTTACTGCCAGGCACATGAAGTTGCAAGTCATTTTGAGTGTCACTTTCCCCCCTATGCAGATTCATCATATATTTGGAATTTGGTCACACACAGAAAGACTCAAAGAGCTTTTTTTCCCTAATGGGGAAATTGTTTCAGATAACTTAGTAGCAAACAATGCATCATTTAGTGAGCTTCGAAGAATCACAAATTAATTTCACATGAGTAAACGAGCTGAATTTGTAATCACATGTCTGGGGAAATATGAAATAACACAAAATGATGTATAGGGACTCATTCTTAAATAAAAAATTTGTTAAATGGAAAATTCAAAAAGATGGAGGATTCCAATGAATCAATTAATAGTCTAAAGACACATGCATATTAGATAACCTGATTCATATGCCTTTCATTGGGAGTATCTGACCTGAGGGTAAAAATAAGATTTGTTTTAAAACCCCTCACATAATAATTAGGAAAACTCACTGAATATTGTTGTTGCCTGTCTTTAAAGATTTAGTATGAGAGACAGATGAAAAATTAGTCACCTCTTACCATTTCTTTCTCATATTATTCCAGCCACACTCCCTTCTTTCGGGTTGCTGTCCACACTTTCTGCCTGGAATGTTTTTTCTCCTAGTATTTGCCTTGATGGCTCTTATGGATCTGTTAGGAGCCTTCCCTGGCCGCCACATCCCACTCATGTTCCACCAAAATGGTTATCTTTCATAAAATTGAAAACTTTTCTTTCATAGCATTTATCACAAAATTTAATTACACATTTGTATGTTTAGTGTCTTTTCCCTCAATAGACTGCAAGCTCCACGAGAGCAGGAACCACATCTGTTTTCTTGCCATTTAAGTCTGTGTTCCTATTGGTACAAAAACTCTAAGAAAAGAGTACTGATAACCCAAAAGAAAACAAACAAAGAATATAAAGCAGATTATTTCAGAAATAACTGGCTTCTAGAAATAAAAAAAATTTAACCTTACTCATAAGAAAATGCAAATTGAAACTTCAATGATATACCACTCTTTACCTACTAGATTTGAAAGATCAAACGGTTGTACAACAAACTGTGATGTCAAAGATGTATGGAAACAGGTATTTTCACATATTGCTGTCAAGAACTACCAAATTTTATAATACATATATACTTTTATCTATGCTCATTCATGAAGTCAGAAAATACATAAAAGAGTAAAAATAAATGTATATATGTATATATATATATACACACACACATATATATATATATAAAAGCCAAAGGTGTTGATGGGGAGATATATATACACACACACACACACACACACACACACATATATATATATATATATAAAAAAGCCAAAGGTGTTGATGGGGATGCAGAAAAACTGGAAACCTGTGCATTGTTTATGGGAATATAAAATGGTACGGCCACTATGGAAAAGAGTATGTGGGGTTCTCTAAAAATTAAACACAATTACCATGTGATCCAGCAATTCCACTTCTGGGTATATACACAAAAGAATAGAAAGCAGGGACTAGAACAGGTACTTATACACCTCATGTTCATAGTAACGTTATTCACAATAGCCAAAAAATAGAAATAATCCAAATGTCCACTAGCTTTTAAAAGGAAGGGAATTCTGACACATGCTATAACAGTGATGACCTCTGAAGACATTATACCAAGTGAAATAAGGCTGACACAAAAAGACAAATATTGTATGATTCCTCTTACATGAGGTACCTAGAGGAGTCAAACTTATAAAGACAGAAAGTAGAATGGCAGCTGCCAGGAGCAGAGGTGAAAGGGAATAGGAAGTTGTTTAATGGGTACGAAGCTTCATAAAAATGATTTTATGAATATGCATAAAATCATTTGTTGAAATGGTAAATTTTATGTTGTGAATTTTTTCCAGACCAAAAAAGTCATTCCCCCGCACCACACACACACACACACACACACATATACACACACACAAAAACCAAAAACAGAACAATGTGCATGGCATGTTATCATTTGTATAACATATATGTGTATGTCTTTATACACATGTACATGTGTATGTTTTTTCTTGTATATATATAAAATAAATAAGAGTCTGGTCCACAGTAGTTGCCTCCTGTGAGAAGAACTAGATGACAAGGAGACAAAAGTGGTTAGTACCTTACCTTTCATTGTGTACCTTGTATATATTTGAGCATATTATTAAAAAATGAATTATGTAAAAACTTTTTTCTAAAATATAAATGCTATGCCCTGATTTCTCCTAAGCATTGAAAAATTAACAAAACTATAGCTTAAAAGTCATGAAATTTTATTTACAAATATTTCTCAGATGGTTCAATAGTTTCTGTGAAGTTTTAATAAGCAGAGGACATACTTTAAATATTTCAGTGTATAGTAAATATTTCTTCATCCTGTTATTTTTCCAAAAGAAAATAAAATGCTCAAAAAAAAAATCAGAAAACACCTGAGGTTAAAGAATAACATAAAATTAAATCCATTCTTAATATCTTGCTATAAATGCATGAGTGGCTATGGTAGGCAGAGTTTTTAACCAACTTATTTTACTTAATACTGTACCATATTAATAAATAGACACATATTATTATGTTTATGGCTGTGTTGTATTTTCTAAAGGATTTCTAATTGAAATATAATACATACATGTTCAGTTAAATGAATTTTGATAACTGTTTATACCCCTGTAATCATTACCCAAAACAAGATATAAAATATTTCCATCCACTCAGAGAGTTCTCTCATGCCCCTTTCCAATCAATTCCTACCTCATTCCCCACAAAAAAAGAAAGATATTCCGACATCATGATTTCTATCACAATAGATCAGCTTAGCTACTTTTAAGACTTTTTATAATGGAATCATACAATATTTACAAGTCTGTATCAGGCTTCTTTTGTTTAACATGTTTGTTAGATTCATCCATATCACTGCACATTTCAGTAATTCATTATTTTTCATGCTCAGTAGTATTCTGTTGTATGAATATGCTATAATTTTTTTTTCATCTATCAACTTGTTGATGGACAGCTGAATTTTCAGTTGAAGTTATGATGAAAAAACTCTGAAAATGTCTATATAAGTCTTTTGTGAGCATGTTTTTATTTCTCTAGCAGAAAGCTGGTGGCTTTTCAGAAAGTGTTTGTCCCATTTTACATTCCCACTAGCAATCTATGAGATTGCTGTACATTCTTACCAATAGTTGGTGGTGTTAGTCTTTTTGATTTTAGCCATTCTAAAGGATTTGGGACAGTTTCTTGTAGTAGTCTTAAGTTACATCTCCCTGATGACCATATATTACTCAGCCCCTGCACACACATCCTCTCCCTCACTGCTGTAGCCTAATACACTTTTTTCAGCTGTTTGAATATGCCATGCTCTTGCTAATCCCTGGTCCATAATCATAATTTGCCTCTCATAACCCGAAATTCCTTCCCACCCTCTGCCACCTATTTCTTAACTGACTAGTTCTAATCATCTTTCAGGTTTCAGCTTGAATACCATCTGCTTCAGGAAGCCTTCGAGACCCCTTTCTTCCTTCCATAGAAGGAAACACTTTATTGTGATACATTGTTTCATTACATGTCTTCCCTGCTCTGCCCTAAGAGCTGGGACCAGGTCAGTCACGCAACTTCTGTATCCTTGGAGTCTAACCTACTAAATATTTAGAGTGAATGATGAAGTAAATAAAAGAAGGCTTCAGAGATGAGGTAACATTTCATCTGAGATTTGAAAATGAGTAGGACTGGAATTATCCAGTGCACAAAAGGAAAAAAAAAAATCTAAGCTGAACTCATGGGAAAATTCCTAAAAAGCAGGAAAAAGCATGTGTCTGAGGACACTTACGTGGCTCAGCATGGCTAAGCATAGGGTGTGAAGCAGGAAGTGATCAGAGGTAAGGGTGGACAAGTAGGGAGGAATCAGAGAGCAAAAGCCAGTATGTGCCATGCAAAGGAGACCGGTCCTTTTGATAATGAAGTGTCACCGAACATTTTAAAGCCAACAAGTGACATGGGCAGACGCACATATTAGAAACCTAACTCTGCTGGTGAAATGGACAACACATGGAAGTGGCACAGCTTGAAACAGGAAGACCAGGTGGAGGAAACAAGACTAATGGGGATGGAGCTGGGAGTCAGAAAGCAGAGATACTAAAGAGGCAGAATTAAGAAGGCTTAGGAGCTGAATGGATATGGCCCAAATGGCAGAGCACACAGTGGTTAAGAGTACTGGGTTCCAGGGCAAGGTTGCCTGGCTCTGGTCCACACTTACCAGGTGGGGGACCTTAGATGCCTTCCTTAACACCTCTGCTTCAGTATCCTCAACAGCGGCATGAGGATAACAAAGAATCTTAACTCACAAGAACACTAAAGGACTGACTGAATAAATACATAGGTGCTTAGAACATGCCTAAAATAGCAAGCGCTCCATAAGCATTAGCTATCACTATTACCAGGGGAGAAGGAAAAGCCGAGGTTGGGGCTTTGGATCTGGAAGCAGTGTAAACACCTGTTAATTAAAACTGTGGATGAGCACACACAGTGGAGAGGGGAACCAAGGGGTGTTACCCTATAGGCGAGCATGTGGACATTTAGGCAAGGGGGTGAGCAGAGGAGGAAATCAGAGGTGATGAGAAAGGAATGCTCAGCCATGTAAGAAGAGAACAAGGAAACAAAGAGCTCTAGGTCACAGAAGACAAAGAAAAAAAAAAAAAGAAAGAAAAGAAAAGGAAAGAATTTCAAGGAGAATGGAGTGGTAGTGTCAGTGCTGCAGAGAAATCCTCCCAGAGGACTGAGAAAACATCCAATGGGAGGAGGCAGCTGAGAAGGCACTCACGGCTTTTATCGGTATCTGTGATGCAAACAGAAGCTAGCAGATGAAGTGAACGAGAGTAGAGCTTCCTCATTTGAGATGAACTGGGACTGGAGAGGGTGGAGATGAAACACATACATTCTAAAATAAATGTATACCGTTGCTTCAACTATTAGAACTAAAGTTAGTTTAGACACTGGTGCATTGCTTTGATTCCTTTGATGAAATGCTATGTATCTTCAGGCTCTAAACTCAATTCGAATCTGCAATTTACCTTGAATATCAGAAGACACACTGTGACTTCTCATTACTCTGCAAATTTTACAGGAGTCTTTGGTCAAATACCATAAAATCTGACCTGTATAAAATGTATAATAAATTAGCCTGTATAAAAACTTGAGAGTTATATTTTTTCCGGTAAAACTCAAAATGTACATCAGAAAGTTTGGATTTATATTATTTAAGAAAGTAAACTCAAACATTTCTTTGATTTCAACAAACAAACAGAAAGAGTTAAGAGGATAGGGTAGAAGTTTCACATGAATATCTACTTAGGAAAAAAAATGTAAGAGAATGGTAGAAAGATTAGATAAAGACTGAATTCTAGGCAAAGCAATAAAACCCAGCAATGTGGTGAAAATATAATATCTAAATTAACTGATGTCACCTTTCCTCCTGGCACATATTTGGAACCTTATTTCATACCGAAAGGTCCACGCACAGAAGCTAGTTGACTTTGACAAACACAAGAACTATTCTAAGTTCTAACAACCCGATGGGCTTCTCCACTGAATAATTGTCTCAATAGCAGGAGCAGATGCAATGTAAGAACTGTTTCAATGCTTCAGAGCCCAGAGAAGAAATATGAATATGGAATATGCTGGGTGCCAGTCAACGGAAATGCTAAGGCTAATGTTTCAGCTGCTTGACTCTGAATAAGGGTTCACATTTAGATGTATTATAAACATCATGCAGTATTTAACTGCATGTAGCCAAAAAATATTCAAACAGGAAGCCTGAAAAGTAAAAAAAAAAAAAAAAGTTAACGTATCAGTCATTTTCAAAATAAAAGAAGCACAGACAGAAAATGTGCTGATTATTTAACAAGAGGCAGTTTCTTTTAGATCCATTGGATATGTGTTACAAGTAGGCATCATGACTATAATTGATTAAATTAGTTTGAATCACAAAAAAATAAAGAAGCTAGATATTTGCATGGATCTCCTTTTAGTTAACTAGATTTTCATTTTTAAAAGCTTACAGAGCTAACTACTGCTGCCACAGGGGTAAGAATCAAACAAGTCACTGCTAGAATAAATTATGGGGATCATTTGAGTTATGTGTCTGTTAAGTCCCCACAATCAATTGGTATTCTTCAGGGATAATAAAAGCTCACATGGAACTCTGCTGGAATTAACAGGTTCTGTTCTGTAACAGCTAGCTCACAAATTTAGGTACAGACATTTAATCCATAGACTCATCTTCAAAAGGAAAAACGAGCCATTGCATAAGCATTACACTAGTAGTCAAAAAAATTCTATCAGTAATGCCACTTAGTACAAGCTCAGAATTTTAAATAATAGGAGCAAACATGTATCGTTATTTATAGCTATTAAGTTTTTCCTGAAAACATACATTTAGGCAAGAAACACTAAGAATATTTAAATAAGTACGGGAAAAAATGCTATTACCCTAGTTCCACAGATAAATGTAATAAATGAATAAAAGTGAATGGTTATAGCTAGAAGGGAGAGAACTTTAGTAAAGCTTGATCAGAAACAAGCCACATTTGCCCTACCATAACTATAAAGCAAATCTTCCTTCAAGCAAAATTATATCATTAAGGATCAGGTCTACATTCAGAATATTTCCCACTGCCGAAACAGAAGCTCTCAAAAGGGGTTTGAGTAAAACAATGGATTAAGCACTAGATTCTAATTTGCATTTCCACCCTTAACATCTTACATCCTCTATCCTTAATATTGAGTTGAAACTCACAAAATTGCCATTTTTGTATCTCGAAAGTGGTCAAATATCAGCAATTTCATATGATCCAACCTAAGTAAAATGCCCAACTAATACAGAAAGAAAGGAGAGGGGGGAGAGAGGGAGAGAAACTTGCATTCAGGTGGAATCAAGAGAAAGGGCCACCCTCATGCCATAAAATCGGAGACAGATACTGTGCAGGTGAAACTCAAAGAATTCAACAAGTACTGACCTGCAACTGCCCTGCATGAAAAATCAGCCTGGAGCCCCAAGTCATAAAAAGAGAAGAGTCTGAGAGGTTCTGGCAACAAACCCTAATCCGGAGGGCAAAGGTCTGAAGCAAAGCTGAATCTTGAGACAGACAATCGAAGTCCCCATCCTCCTCCCCCATTCTCCTCCCTCGGGGTGTTTCATGAGCCCATCCTTCAGGAGCCTCTCCACCCCTAGGCCTTGACTGCAGCAGAGAGCAGCTCCCTAATTAGGATGCATTGGGATAGAGCCAAGCATGGCCTCACCTTACCAAAGGCGGCAGGCAGCAAGCCCAGTTTCCTTCTGAGGTGGCTGGACTCTTTCCTACAAGTCTGTGAGTCTTGCGAAGCAGCACCTTCAGATAGGCCAAGACTCCTAACTGGCTTACAGGCCACACAAAAGGAAGCTAGATGCAGAAAGCCAGCCACAGGTACCTCATCTGACAAACAGCAGACACTTTACAGATCTCCTAATCTTCCCACAGCCCCAAGCTCCTCTCTTCCCCTCAGCCAGTCCTATTCATAACCTGGGTATCTTCCCCATCTGGTGGGTTCTTGTTGATTATGCAGTCATGTTGATCATGAACCAAGTTGTTCAACAAAGGACATGAGGAGAAATCTATCAGCTATCTTTCCTGTTTGCAGGCAATACTATCTGACGCTGCAGGGGAAATGTATTGGGAGACTGTCCTGGACACAGAGTACTAATGACAGGCAAAAGTCCAGGCTTAACAAAAGGCTGGAAGAAAACAAGAGGCCATGCTATGGGGACCACAGGGGCCATGTCACAGGACAGGAAGAGTCTTGTGAATGCACCAGTGCTGTGAGGGATGACCTGCAACCTTCTCTCCATGTCTGCTTCCCTTCCTTACACATCTGTCTACCCTCACTTCACTCTCTAAAAATTCAAAGCCCTGGAAAATAATACATAGACTAGCTAAGCTCAGGTCATAGCTGGCCTGTATGACCTGGGGCAGGCAGGTGGAGGATCTGATTTCTGTGTGTGAGAGACCATTTTCCCAAAGGAGATCTGGTGGAGTAAATGTCGGCCAGCCATTACTAACTAATACCCACAGCAAGGAGACAAAGTGTCTGGTTAGAAATGGAGCAATTCGAGGTGAGTTACACTCTTTCAGGACAAATTCCAAATATGGATACACCTGTTATTGCTCAAGGATAAATAAAAAGGGGGACTATACCTGAACTCACAAATGACAATATAAAGAACATGAAAAGCGTAATAAAAAACATAGTTAAAACCAAGTATTCAAAGCCAGAAAAGAAC